>NW_007253921.1:205235-208032 GCF_000164805.1 Carlito syrichta
TACAATTAAACTTGGAAGGCTGAGGCGGAAGGACCGCTGGAGCCCAGCAGGTTGAGGCTGCGGTGGCCGGAAGCGGCCACTGCACTCCAGTCTGGGTGACAGAGTGAGACTCCAACTCAAAAAAAAAAAAAAAAAAAGAAAGTGAAAATCTTGTCTTTGGTCTCATCAATATCATTCCTTTGTGTTTTGAAGTTGGATACTACATTGTTCATAATATGGACACTTGCTGTAGCAGGCACTTAAAAATATCCTAATAAATTCAACCCTTGAAACAACTTGATGAGGTAGACATATGTGCAGGAGTCCAGCTCCAGCAGGGCCAGAGATTCCTGGAGGTGAGATGGCATCGGTGACTAGAGGGGAGAAAGAAAGGGGGGAGAAAGAAAGTGGACTCCTGTTCAAGGTTGAACAGAAGACGTTTATTGAGTGCTATCCAAGGGCTTTTATCCCCAAACTCTGCAAAGTTATCATCACAGGAACCCCTGCTGCTATGGTTACACAAAAAGAAGCATGTGCCTTTCATATGAACAGGTTCAGGTGCACACAGGACACCCCCCGCTCTCAAGCAGATGTATTTTTCAAACATGAGGAAGAACATGAGAAAGAACAACCACAAATTGTCTTTTTGTTTCTTATCCAGTTTCTATGTACCCTTAATTATTTACAGCTACATAACATCGTTCAATGCTTACACCCGAAACCAACATAATGATATATTACCTTTTACTATTCTATGCTAACTCAACCTAGTTTCTATAAAACAGTTACTGCTATGGTTACACTCTCCTAGCACCAGCTGGCCTAATTCAAACTTCATTGGATCAAACTGAACTAACCACACTTCTATAATAAAATGGTTACTTAAATTTTCTTTAATCTATATAAACTATTTTCTAAAACCTACATCTATAAATTTCTGAAGTTACATCAAGAGAACCTGTGACCTGCACTAAGGTTCCTCAATGTGACTCAAAGTTCAAATTGTTTAAAAGCAAAAACCACAAACCGTGGAAAATGGGAACAATAGACTCCCAAGTTAGCTGTGTTCGTTCCAGTTTCAGAGTCCTCTGTTAGAGCCAGCAGGAGCCTTTCCTGGTTGCAGTGTCAAGTGGAAAATGAGGGAGGGAATGGGGTCAACAGCTCCCGAACTTATCCTAGTGATCTCAGGGTCAATCGCCCTTCCTGATCCCTAATGTTCAGTGGGCCTCCGTGGCCGGCTCCCAACACATATGGTCCCCATTTTTTAGCCGAGAAAACTGAGGAGTCAAGAATTTGAGTAGCTTTCTTAACTTTTCAAAAGGTTCTGGTGCATTTTGTATCTTAACCTTGAGCTCTGTCTCCAAAGTGTGTGTGGTTAACTTGCATTCCACTTTGTGTCTTTCTACTCCCAACCCCAGGGGTACATGTTCCATTTTGAGTCTGTTTTCTACTTGGTGACAGAAAACTTAAACAAATAGGCCCTTATTGGGGAATAAAACTAGCTGGAGCTTGGCCATCCCTATCTTCTGCTTATCATTGGTAGGTGTTGGAGTTATTGAGTGAGCTGGAGCAGGGGTCGATCTGATCATTCCTCACCTTCACATTTGTAAAAGCTGCAGTAAGATTTTTGTACATAATTTACTGAAAGATGCATTATGTAAAAATAATCTCCCTTTCTGCAAGTGTGACTTTTTGTTTTAACTTTTCTCTGGGCTTTCTGTGTTATGCATGAACATATGATACAAATATTGATGAAAATAAAACTGTTGACCTCCTACCACATAGTAATAACACTATTTTTTTCTTTTGTAATTATAAAATGAATACATGCTGTAAAAGTCAAAACTTTACAGACCTTTACAAAGTGAAAGTCTCCTCTTTCATCCACTTCCTTCCAAATTCATTCCTTTCTTAGAAAAAATTATTAACAGGATGGTGTTTATTCTTATGGATATTTTCTTCCTATATCTATCTATCTATCTATCTTGTTTTTTTAAACACAAATTATATCATGTGACATTGTTTTAGTTTTGGTGTTTCTCAAGCTATATATCCTTGACATATTTTCCTATCAGTGCATGTAATTCTAACTTACTATTTTTAATGTTTTAAAAATATTTCAAAGAATGGATGTACATAATTTTTTACTTTTTTTGGATAAATGTTTAGGCTGTTTTTAGTTTCACATTTGTAAAATCTGCAGTAAGATTCTTGTACATAATATACTACACTGATATCTAACTGCTTAATTTGTTTTGCTTTAGTCAGAGAGTATGCCATGTTTTTAGCATATATTTTATGAGAATTATTTGGTTCACAGGGAAATTAATTTTATACTGGATAAAGACATTTGTGTAGAAACTTCATGGTTATTTGTTTCTGTATTCTGTCAGAAAAGCATAAAATTTAGTAAAATATTATACTTGCTCCATTTGTTTCTAACAAGTCAGCACTCCCATAGTGATTTAAGTGTTCTAATTATTTATACCCTGTTCAGAAAAGTATAACATTTTTCTGTCTTTAAACTTCTGACTTCAGGGACTTCAGAGAGAATAATATAATGCTTTTGTATTTGTTTCTCTTTAACCATCAACCACATCTGATAAGGATAATAGAATTGGATATGGTCCAGTAGATATGTTATTTGGAACAATAATTTAAAGTAATGAAGATATGACTTTGATTCTCAATAAATAATTTTTTTTATTTCCTCAAGTCTTTATGATTCCTAGTAGAAATTCACCCATGGGTGAAGAGATGTGTTATAATAATAATAATTATTATTATTATTATTTTGAGTTGGAGTCTCACTCTGTCA
>NW_007253921.1:208151-261031 GCF_000164805.1 Carlito syrichta
CCTTCCAAGTAGCCAGAATTACAGGCATGCGCTACCACGCCCGGCTGATTTTTTGATTTATTGTAGAGATGAGGTCTCACTGCCCAGGCAGGTCTCAAATACGCGAGCTCAGGCAATCCACTCACCTCAGCCTCCCAAAGTGTGGGATTACAGGCTGAGTCACTGAGCCTGGCTATTATTATTATTAAAAGACATAGTCTTTCTCTGTCTCCCAAGCTAGAGTGCAGTGGTGTATTCATAGCTCACTGTAATTCCAAACTCCTGGGCACAAGTGAGTCTCTCACCTCAGCCTCCTGCCTAGGAGGACTACAGATCGTTATAGTGTATAGATCTTTATAAAGTAAAAGTCTCCTCTTTGATCCTCTTCCAAATTTAGAAAAAATTATTAACAGGATAGTGTTTATTCTTATGGATATTTTCTGTCTATCTAATCTATCATCTATGTGTCTATCCAGTTTTTTAAACATAAACTATATCATATTATATTGTTTTTTGTTTGGGTGTTTTTCAAGCTATATATCCTTGACATATTTTCATATCAGTGCATGTCATTTAAACTTACTATTTTAAGTCTGGCTAATTTTTGTATTTTTTTGTAAAGATGTAGTCTTGCTATGTTGCCCAGGCTGGTCATTAAGGTCTGGCCTCAAGAAAAATGTCAAATTTCTTTTTGGGTGACTGTGGTAGTTTGCATTTTTTGAAGGGTTGGTCCATATAATCTAAGCTGTTAAATTGTATACATATAAAGATTTTCAAAGCATGCCCTTATGTTATGAGCTAAGTTGTGTCCCTGCAAAATTTATATATTAGAGTTCTAACCCTAATTGTGACTGTGTGTGAAAATAGAATCTTTTAAGAGTTACTTAAGGCTAAGTGAGAACATAGGGTGAGTCTATAATCCAAGACAGAGAGATGTCAGACTGGCCCTCACACAGAGAAAAGATCACGTGAGGCCACAACAAAAATATGGTCATATGAAAGAACAGAGTTCTCAGGAGAAACCAGTCATGCTGAGACTTTGATTTTGAATTTCCAGCCTCCAGAACTGTGAGAAACTTCTTTTGGTAAAGTTGCCCAGACTCGTACTTTCTTATGGCAGCTCTAGCAGACTAATATACATTATTTTATTTTTTCATGTCTGCAGGGTGGGTAATAATATCCCTTGTTTTATCCCTAATATGACATCTATGTTTTGTACTTTTTTCCCCTTAGTCTTTCTTAAGGTTTGTCTATTTTATTGATCTTTTTTCCAGAAATCAATTGTCTTATTAATTTTTTCTTTATTTTTATTTCCACTTTTATTTTTCATGTTATTATTATTATTTCTTTCCTTATGCTTCCTTTGGGTTTAGTTTATTATTGCTTTTCTGGGTTTTTGACAGGGGATATTAATTATTTGGAGACTTTTAATATATGAGTTTAGGGCTATAAATTTCTTCTTTGCATGGCTTTTGCTATCTCCCAAACTTTGATATGTTGTCTTATTATTATCTTTAAGTTTAATATATTTTTGGTTTTACTAGAGGCTTTCCTTTTGAGTTTGCAAAACGTAAAGATTTTTGTATTATCTGTACTACTGATTTCTAGTCTGATTCTATTATGATCATAGAACACATTCTGTATAATATGATTTTTAAAATTTGTTGAAGTTTGTTTCATGGCCCAGGAGATGGTCTATCTGACTTTATGTTTCATGGGCCCTTGAAGAGAATACTTTTTTTTTTTTTTTTCTGATTAAAATTTTCTACAAATGTAAACTTGACCCTGTTGCTTGGTGATGATGAGTTGTTCTATTTTTTCAGATTTTTAGATTTGCTGCTGGAATTATTTATAGAGTGATGTTGAAGTCTCTAACTATAATGGTATATCTATTTAATTGTCTATTTCTCCTCTTAGTTTTTACACCTTTTGTTTCACATTTTCCAGCTCTGTTGGTTGGCACATGCACATTTAAGATTGCTATGCCTGCTTGGTGAGTTAAGCTTTTTATCATTATATAATTTTCCTCTTTGTCTTAATTTTTTCCTCTGAGTTTGACTTTATCTCATATGAATATAATTACTCATACTTGGCATTTAGCATTCTGAAAGCCCAGCTTTCCAGCTCTGATGGTACATCTGAGATACCTGGGAATTTCAGACCTCCTGATGCTCCAAATTTAACTAGAATTATTCCATCAAAATATTTGGGATGGAACCCTAAACAAGCTGGGAAAACCTCTGCAGGGAGTCTAATCTGTGCCTGAATGTGACTCAAAGTGACTACATTTCTCAGCTCCCTGTGGCACATTGAGATGGGGTAGGGCAAGCTCAAGGTAGCTCATGACAAAAAGAAGTCTCTTTTTCTAAGGCAGCAGATCTCAACTTAGGCTGAATATGAGAATTGCCCAGGATTCACAAACACAATGTCCTGACCCAGATACAACAAAAATATAGATGAATAAAACCTTTTAGATCTGACTTTTCTTATTTCTTGGGATAAGTTTGTCAAAGCCATTTTACTTATTTTTTGTAGACCTCTGGTTGACAAGCCTTTCTCTTGAACAACTTTTTGTCATTAACATATATACACACCCATCTTATTTTTCACTTTTCTAACTCAAAGAGATATAGCAAAACACGCACACAAAAGTGTTTTTCTTTTCCCTCACTCAACAATCAACACATAATACTTCTGTGGCCACTAATCACCAAAATGTGTAGGGATTTCTTCCCATCAATAGCCAATTCTACAGCAGATACCTGCTTGGAGTTCCAGAATTTAATTCAATTCTGACATCATCTACCTGGAGCTTCAGTGCTTTGTCTTGGTGTGGGCACCTCACCCTCCAGGAACCTTTATGTATCCAGTTATCCAGAAGATCTAGGAACCTCATCCTTTTAGGGTTTTATGATAGCTTTATTACGTAGAAAGGGTTGATTATATCATTGGCTATTGGAGATCAATTTAACCTTCTGCCTTTCCCCCTCCTTGGAGATTAGGAGTGGGGCAAATAAACGGTTCTGTTGAAGTGAGATTGTATTTCCAGGCAAGATATAAAAGCATTCAAGTGAAGAAGTGCATTGCTTCCATGTGTGGATGGAGGACACCTGTTCCCAGGCTGTACAACTGACTATGAATTTAGGAAGCAAAATTTGGCTGACTTTATTTTCTAATTCTCTCCAATTCCTCTGTGACTATGTTTACCTCCAGCTGCACACGCACCCCAGCCCTTCTTCTGTGCCTGTATTATGGCTCCAGTTTTCTCACTGTTCTCCTTACCCCATGTCATCTCATATGAGACTCATTCTGATGAGTAGTTTACAATTTTCCAGGGCAATACGTGATTTTTAATGGGAGAGCTTGAGGCCATTTACAGGCTTTAAATACAACATTCTGACCACTTAATTGAGATAGGAGGAAAGCAGTGTCTATGATATTACCTTGGGCCTGTTAAAAAATGTCTTTTATCAGAAAGATCAGGCTGAGGTCACAGTGGGAGTCTCTGGCAGGGAGGTTCAACTACAGGACAAGCTGAGTTGAGGTGATGGCAGAGGGAGATAATCGCAGTACCATTTTGCTGGCTGCAGAGACAACAAATCTGGAAGAGCAGCTGCAAGGATGGGGAGAAGTGATGCTGATGGTTGATAAAGTCCTCCGATGGGGAAGAGCCAGGTTTCCACCTGCAATTATGGGTGTGGTTTTTTTGATGTTTCTGATTATCTACTATCTAAGTCTGTCTGTTCTGTCTGGTGTTTCCTGTTTTGTAATGGTTTTGTGCTTGGCTGACTACCTTGTTCCCATCCTGGTGCCTAGAATTTTTGGCTCCAGTAAACGGACCACTGAAAAACTGCAAAGATTCCATGAAATTTGCAGCAATCTAGTAAAAACATGATGCAGAACTGTGGACTGGTGGAAACACCTCTTCACATTAAAGGAAGAAAAACCTAAGATGTACTTCATGATCATGATCATTTTTCTTGCTGCGGTTGCTTGGGTGGGACAGCAAGTCCACAACCTGCTTCTACCTACCTGATAGTGACTTTCTTACTGTTGCTTCCTGGACTAAACCAACATGGAATGATTTTGAAGTACATTGGAATGGCCAAAAGGGAGATATACCCAAGTTTCTCAAATAAAAAGAAAAGAAAAATGAGTAATGCATTTGCTGTATTCAGTGTGATTAAGGGAGTATACATCCCTGGGAACAGTTTCTACTGTAATATCTGGATACTAAAATGTAATAGAAGCAGCTTGTTGCTTTCCCTCCTTCTTCCTCAGCTAATAGAATTTTAGACTGCCAAGTAAGCCTTTGTGCATAGTAAGGCTTTGTGCATTCAAGTACAGTTGATGCATTCTCATCAGTTCACCATGTATGGGTAACTCATTAATGACTTGACTTGTTTTGGTTTTTCTCACCCAGGGGTAATCGAATTCTTACTTTTAGATAATATCCTTTAAAATAATATAGTGGCGAACTTTGCCTTTTAGTACAGTTAAAGTGACTTTAGATAATTGTTCAAGCTGATGTTTGCTTTAGCTAGATACTAGGTAGTGATCTGTAGCTACAGGAATCTGGGTCTAATGTTTGCTTCCACAGTCTGCTGAAAAAACTGTCAGACTTCATGAATACAGAGACCAAGTTTACCATTTCTGATGAAGAGATCCATTAAGATTCATGCCTCATTCTCTCTCTTTACTGTGACTGAAGGACTCCTATGGAATAAAATGAAACTAATTCCATGCACTAGTATGTGTAGGTTTCTCCCTTGTTCAAACTTGGCTATTTGTAGGAAAGATTGATATTTTTCTCCCAAATGAGAAATGTCTGACAGAGTTAGAACTCTAGTCCTCTTGCACTTGGACTTCAATTAGTCTTTAATAGCAGATTTTCAAAAGTTTGTAGTTAGAATCTTTAGCAAACCTTGAATTTCAGATCTTCAGTGAACTTTAGCTATATTATACAGTAGGTTAAGTCTCATGTCTATGACTCCAAAACCAGCCAGTAAAGGGTAGATATCTTTTACGTTCAGTCAAAATTCTTTTCAGTAAGAAATAATCTTATCTAATTTTTGAGACCAGAATAAACCTTCAAAAGTAAACCTCAGAATTTTCATTATTGGTAATACTGGCTGTTTTTGATTCCCATAGGTTTGGGATAGGAGATAGTGACAATAGTGGTGTCTGATTTTTTTTCTCTAGATATTTCTCTGAAAAATGCAAGGGTTTTTGGTGAGAGCAGACTTGAAGTCGTAATAGTGGGCCTTTGCTCTACATACTTTGTACCTCCTTGTAAAGCTTTTTATAATTGTTCTTTCCCTCTCAGTGGCTAGAAATTTAGAGTAGTTGAAATCTGTGAGAGTGAACCTCCAAGGGCCAAAAAATGTGACATATAGGGAAAATTTGTAAACTGATAAACTAGCTGTAATATAGTTTTGTGAATTTGTTGCACTGATGCTGTATCTTGTGGTATATTTGTCATAAAATAAGTATTGTTTCTCTCCTCTTTAATGTTGCTGTAAGCAGGGGTGCCCATTGTAGCATATGTTTGATTTTTTTTTTCTTCTTGAGTTGGAGTCTCCCTCTGTCGCCCAGACCGGAGTGCAGTGGCTGCTCCTGGCCACCACAGCCTCGACCTGCTGGACTCCGGCGATCCTTCCGCCTCTGCCTTCCAAGTAGCCGGAATTACAGGCACGCGCTACCACATCTAGCTGATTTTTTGATTTATTGTAGAGATGAGGTCACGCTGTCCAGGCAGGTCTCGAACCCACAGACTCAGGCAATTCACTCACCTCAGCCTCCCAAAGGCATGGGATTACAGGCTGAGCCACCGAGCCCAGCTCTGATTTTGTTTTTTAATGTTTCATATGAACTACCTTAACTTTACATGTTTCCTCATTGTAAATAAGCCTGTCTTTCCTATCTGGATTTTTTGGTGTATGCATGTTCTACTGATAACTACTTTTACAATTGTAATTCTGTGTTATTTCTTCTACTTTGTTTTGAGAAAAAGGGAGATTTTTTTTAACTGGGGGAAAAAAAAACCCAGTGATAATAAGTGTTGTCAAGGATGTGGAGAAAAGGGAGATCTTGTGCACTATTGGTAGAAATGTATAGTACACTCATTCTGGAAAATGGTATGGAGCTTCTTCATAAAACTAGAAACAAAAGGACACTATGCTCCACCAATATTATTTTTAAGTATATATCCAAAAAATTTAAATTTGTATGTTTAAGAGATATCTGCACTCCAATGTTTATTTCAGCATTATTGACACGGAAGCTTTGGAAGCAACCTAAGTGTCTATCAGTTGATGAACAAATAAAAAAATGGGGGCTGGGCATGGTGGCTCATGCTGGTAATTCAAGGGTGGCTCATGCCTGTAATTCCAGCTCTTTGGGAGGTCAAGAGAATTGCTTGAGCCCAGGAGTTCATGATTAGCCTAGACTGTGGGGGGGGGCAGCCCCAGCAGAGAGATTTAGGGGGTCCCTGGGTAGGTGTGGTGGCATCGGCGATTATTCTGGAGAAATAAAGAGAAAGAAAGAGAGAGGCGAGAGGAGAAAGAAAGAGACTGGACTCTGTCTAGTGCAGAAGCCAATTCTGTAAGGAGGGATAGATATAAAGAGAAAGAAAGAGAAAGAAAGAAAGTGGACAACTGTTCAACGGATTGAGCAGAAGCCATTTATTGGAACTTACAGTGGGTATTTATCCCCAAATTTTACACAGACAGTCTCACAAGTCTTTCATGAGAACACAAAGCCAGGTGCAGGAGGGATGTTCCCTACCCACCAGGTGTTTCCTCAGGCATGAGGAAGAACCATCCCAATTAAATCACAAAACGCTTACATGAACACAAAGCCAGGTGCATGAGGGGCATCCCTCACCCACCAGGTGTTTCCTAGAATACGAGGAAAGGCAATCCCAATTAAATCAAAAGACATTTACATGAACATAGACCCAGGTGGATGAGGGGCATCCCCTACCCACCAGGTGTTTCCCAAAGCATAAGGAATGAGGATTCCAAAACTATCTCACTGTTTCTCATGCTTGGTTAATATTTCTCAAAAGCAACACAACAATTCTAATATCAGAATATTCTAATAATCAATAACTTTTAAAACTTATGCATACATAACACCTAATGACCAACCTAAATCCCAATTCCTCTCTATTATGCTAATTCTACCTACACTATAGAAACTCTTAATTATAGCCCAAACCAATTCCTAAAGAATGCAACCCAGTCCAAAGTATGCGCTGGGCCCTCAGGAATGTGGCCCAGCCCAAAGTTCGTGCTGGGCCATTTCTGGTAACCCTAAATAATTCTACAAATATACTTTTAAATCTTATAAAGAAGCTTATATCGTATATAAGGCTCCCAAGTTTGACTTGAGTTTGAATTATGTTAAGTTTAAAGCCAAAACCGCAGTCTGTGAGAAACGGGCACAATGGACTCCTAAAGTAAGCCATTCCTGTTGTACTCTCAGAACTTCATGCTTAGATCATCAAAGTCCCTGCTAGTGGAACATGCCAAACAGCAAAGAAGGGAGGAGGGAATGGGCTTTCAGCTCCTGAACTCATCCTAGTGGTCTCAGGGTCCGCAGCCCGCCTGGATCCCTAACGCTCAGACGGGCCTCCATGACTGGCTCCCAACACTAGACAACATAATGAGGCCTTGTGTCTACAAAAAAACAAAACAAAACAAAACAAAACTAGCTAGGGTGTGGTGGCACACATCTGCAGTTTCAGCTATTCAAGAGACTGAGAATGGAGGAGTGCCTGAGCCTAGGAAATGGTAGTTGGTAAGCTGTGATCACACCACAAAACTCCAGCCTGGGTGACAGAGCGAGACCTAACTAAAAAAAAAAAAAGTATATATAATATACATAATATATATTTATAAAATATATATTTATATTTATGAAATATATTTACAGAATATATATATTTAAAACCCTGACTAAAACACATATATACAAACACACATATGTATATATAAAATGTGGTTTATACACACAATGAAATGCTATTAAGCCTCAAAAATAAAGTATTTTATTTATAAAAACATGGATAGAACTGGAGGATATTATGCTAAATGAAATAAGCCAAACATAGAAAGACAAATAATGTATAGTCTTACAGATATGTGGAATCAGAAAGGTCAATCTCACAGAAAATAGAGACTAGAAAGGTAACCACTCACACTTGAGACTGGGGTGGGAAAGGGTGGGATGAAGAAAGATGTTTATGGAAGTATACAAAGTTTCAGTTACACTGGAGAAATAAGTAATCAATGGCACTGCATGGTCACCACAGTTAATAATGTCCTGTATATTTCAAAGTTGTGAAAATATATTTTTGAAGTTCTCACCAGAAAAAAATGGTATGTTGGATGTTAATTAGCTTAATTGAATCTTTTAATTATGTGTACATATATCAAGACATCACATTGTACCACATAACATAATATACAAAATTATATGTCAATTTTAAAAAAAGACAAAGTCATGGAACTTGCAGCCAGTTCTGGTCCTAATGATATTGATCTTTCATCTTCAGCCACCACTTGCCCACCATCTTCAGAGTGAGAAAGAAAGCATAGGAGTGAGAAGTTACCACTTTGCTCTGGAGCCAAAATTAGGACTTAGCTTTTGATTGTGGATGGGAAAGTTTTCTTTTGCAGAATTCTACGCAACTAGTGCCTGGTCCACAACAATGACCTTCCCACCTACCGCACTTGATCTGCTGGCCAGAAGCTCACAAAGTAGTCGTGAGCTAGAGTGACCTACCAGCTGGGGAGAATCCTGGGGTTCCATCGGACACTACTTTTTTCAAAACTCATAGAATTTTCTTTAAATCAAGCTGGCAGCTTTTCTGGTACTCAGTGGCAAGCACATCACACTACACACACACATGCACATACACACACACACACACACACCATAAAAAACATTTTAATCTATTTGGTGTATTTTGTCCCAGGGTTAATCAGTCCTGTTTCAAATTTCTTTTCTGGAGTCCTTAGCTAATTGAAATAATGTCCTGGTAGTAAGTTTTATCCAGCTACTGCTTGAAAGCACTGATATGACATTCACAACCTAATTAGGACTTTGTTACTTTTTAAAAAAATTTTTAAATAAAGTAGGTCCTCAGATTTTTCTTTTTTCTTAATGAAAGAAAGTTCTGTATTTCCATATAGTGGAACTTCCATTTTATTTCCCACAGTCCATTCATGGTCTTTCCTTGTCCCACAACCTCCAGCCTTTACTGAGTACATGTCTCAACTCACAGTAACAGTACCAGAGAAGAATGGGTGAAACTGACCACATTTACTGTCCTTCAAAGCATACAGAGCATGCCTAATTTTCTGCCTTGAGTGTTGTTAGCAGATACAGCTTTACCACACTGTGGATGTTGCATTAGATGGTTGTTCTCTGTTCAGGATGCAATGTTGTTTGGCATCACCCAAGAACAACTCACCTATGTAATTTTTCTGGAAGGGCATAATCCCAGCAACTGAAGGAGACCCTGAGAATATTCTTCCAGAAGGTTTTGGGTCAGAGATGTCTACCTAGGCATAAGACAGGCAACTCCCCTATTCCAAACACCTTCCATGCCAGGACCTGGAAAACGCATCAGGTGCCCTGTCAGAGCAGGAGGCAGAAGATAGAGGAACCCTTGGGAGGTGTGAGTGGTTCCTGGGCTTCCAGAATTTAGAACTTACTGCAGACAGAAATCCTCCTTCTACATTTTCAGTCCAACTGACACACTTGGTGAACTTAAAAAATATATATATATGTACATATATATTTAATTTTGCACAAGATGTATATTTAAATAATCATATGCTGCATTTGAAAGGGAAAGTATCTGGGATTCATTTTTTAAGTGCCATTTAGCTCTATGTAAAAACAGATTTACCCTATGTTTAACAGCTATGGAGGGAAAAAAAGTCATAAAATTATCCTTGGTTTTGCAATGACATAATAAGCTGAAAAATTTTTAATTGAACAAGGTATACAGAATGAATACATTTGTTGTTATTGCTGTTAAAATAAAGTTCCAGAATATAACGGCAAGAGCTGAATGAACATGATGCCTGCCACTGGGGGAGAAAGGGAGTCTTTTCACAGAACCAGTATTTTTTCCACCCCATCTTCTCTGGACATCAATTAACACATATCACTGGTCATTCAATACAAACATAAACAGCAATGTAATTATCCAGCATACTATACATACAATGAAAGGGACTTAAAAAGTGAAATAAATACTGTATCAGTTTACAAGTGGTGACACTGTATTTTGGTTTTTCATATGAGAATGGTATATAGGAACAGAATTCTGGGGTAAAGTAGCAGGTTATTCCTTAGTAGACAATACTGTCGGCTGCTTTCGCACATCAATTGTACTTTTGTCCTCCATTTCCAGCTGTGCCAGTTTATCTGTTTCACTGATTGGCTGCCCAATCAGTGACATGGAACTTAGTATGTGTCTCTTCCTCTTCAGCTACACTCCAGAACCATCCTACCCACCACTTTCAAATCCATAGGATCATTGCTGTCTTGACACAGGCTCTCTTAGTCACAGTAGAGTCTGAAGTCTCTTCTGCTGTGTCCTCACAAAAGAGGTTCAGAAACTGCATTGAACTAGGAAGCCAGCAGCACCAGGAGCCACAGCAGGAGGTGGCAGAGCTCTATTGGGTATTTTAATCACCATTTCAACAACTGTGGCAGGATGCGGCAAATGCTCAAATATATTTCTTGTATGATTGAATAAACACAGAAACACATGCAGCTGATTCGGAATCAGCAGTTGGCCTCACCTGGGCTGACTGAGTATCTCCTCCCACTAACCCAGCAGCAGGAAAGGGAGTTGATAGCAGTTAAAGTTATTTCCTTTTAAAAGGCAAGTTGCAACTATAAAGAACCGCCAGACACCTGGCAGGTTTTGTTTAAGAAAGGCCCAATGGCCCAGAGATTGGTCATTTCATGGAAATGGAAAAGAGTCTTATCTAAAACCCCCCTTCTAAAGTTGATGGTTTACAAGCCTGCAGTTCCTGAAAACCATTTGTTCTTTGAAAAATCTGATTTTGCTAAGTACAACCTTGTAAGATTCCAAAGGAACTATGTAATCACTCAACACGACCCACTCCCTTACCTAAACAAGGGTATAAGACCCTACTTCTTCTGTTCTGGGGCGCTCGATTTGGACCCATGGGCTCGCTGGGATGGCCAGCATAATAAAGTGCCACTTCCTATAATAGTCTCGGTGTCACGATCTCTCTATTTTTCCTGCTACACAACAGCATCAACAAGTGCAACTTTGAATACTTCTAATACTGGTAGTAATGATTATAATATGAGAATAACAATAATCTTAATTGTTGACAGTTTATATATAATTGGTAATGTTCTATAATTTACTTTTAGCAGTAAACACATAGCTTTCCCTGTAAACATCAGGATTACAAAGTACTCCACCCAAAGAATCTCAGTAGACCTATGGCCTCCCACCTGCCATTGTGGGTTTCCTTACCACTTCTACCACCACACCTACAATCTGTCTGGTCCACCTTTGGAGATGACATCATAGCCTTAGAAAACAGCTTTGCTATTTTAGAAATCAAAGAATGGTTTTTCAAGATGTACTCAGCTGTTTTGCTAAACTGCAGCAGGAGGGAATATCTTTTCAGATCTATATGTCACTTATTTTCAGAAAAAAAGGTTGTTTCAGTAGCAGTTGTTTGATTTAGTTTATGTTGAAGTTCAAATACCCTACAATTGCCCAAAAAAATTAGCGGGTATACGCAGTACATTATATGTTTTTTCAAATTTATCCTATGATAAGAAGTAAATAATGTTGGGCCTTGATTTCCTAAATTCAGCCTTCTGATATTTTCACAAAGAACTCCAGGTACTTTGAGGGTGCTTCAGAAGCATTCCCTAAATGGAATTATTCCTACTGACTCCCATTCCTCTTCCTATGAGAAGAATGAGAATCTCAAACTAATCCTGCTTCTATTGTAGAAGTGTCACTCACCAGAACCTCCAAGATAAGTTGTGTGATCGTAAGTTCTGTGATCTATGCAGGTGCAAGGACTTTGAAATCAAGCAGAGTTCATCCCTAGTCCCCCCAGCCATTTAGTAATAGTGGGGCTTTGAACAGTTAATATAAATCTCATCTGCAAGAAAAGGTAGAATTATACTGATTGCAAAAATAGAAGCAATTCTGGATCCATGTCCTTTGCAGTGTGCTTTTACAGTTGCTACCAATGAGAGATGGAATCTGTTTTCCAAACCTTGAATCTAGGCTGGTCTTATTTGCTCCACACAAAGAAACCTATGAATACGGCAGAGTGCTATTTTGGGGTGAAGACATAAAAGGTCTTCAATGCTTCTGCTTCTCCCCCATCCCCCACCCCAGAACCTTGCTATCTCCATGAGAACATGCTTGAGAAGCAGGTATCACAAGAGAACTAAGGTGCTCCATTCTACAGCTAGCTAACCACCAAAAAGAGTAAACTAGTTAGCAAGCATCTGACCACACATGTCTGAAGATGACCAGCTGAGACCAGTCTAAAGATCTGACCAGCTCAATTATGAGCTAATAAGTTTGGGGTATGGTTTGTTATGCAGCCGTAGTTAACTAATACAACCATTAGACAGGATGCCAGGATTTGAGGACTGCTTGATTTTAAGTTACCTAACAGTAGGCACGCAATAGGTGCTGTTTTGTTTTCCCTTAAAGTTGGATCTTGTCAATGGTGTACAGTTACAGAGAAACGCATGGAGACATGAATGTGATTGGTGATTAACTCACATAATCCCTCACATCACAGAAGACAGAAAACTACAGTCTGGTCATTAGTCAAGACAAAATAGCAAAATAAGGAATTTACCTTTGGTCTATTCCCTCTACATCTAAATATTGAAGGTCAAGCTGTAGATAGACCAGAAGATATAGGGTTACCTCCTCCCAGTGTCCCCATCAACTTTTGTTCACTTTCTGATTTCACAGAGTGACCCCCCCGTCAAGCAGCATGTGGGCATCAGTGGTCTACCTGAGGAAACCTCCTGCTGGCAGCCCTTTGTGATTTCTCAAGGCACTGTCTCTTCTACCCTTGGGCCCGAGACAGATGGTTGTAGAAAAGAAATATTTTACTACTTCTGGTAGAAAAAGGGAGTTCAGTCCCTTAACCTCCCTGAGGTTTAGTGGAGTCAAAGCTCTCAGAGCAGCAATTGAGTGTGGTAGCCACTGTCCACGAGGCTAGTGAGAACTTAGAATGTGTCTGTTCTGATACATGAAGGTTATGATATCCAAAGTTGTAAAAGAATAGTAATTAAAATTATAGTTATATACATTTGTATTTGCATACACATACACAAATGGATATTACCTTATACACAAAGTAAAATGTTTATGTCTCCCAGGTGGTGATATATACCCACAAATGATTACCTTATACACAGGGTAAAATGTTAATGTCCCCAAAGTGGTGCCGTGTCCGAGGAGGAAAAATAACTTTCTGAAAAGAGCAGCAGCCAAAAACCTGTCATTCTTGCTTCATTTAGTCATGCATGGGAGTGCATCGCCTGTAATGCTGGACATGAAGGGGTAGGGCCCGGAGCCCTTTCCAATTTTCTGTGCTGAGGTAAGAATGGACTGATGTAGTATGCAGTTAGCAATCCTATTTGTAAGTTACAAAAATGATCTCACGGAGGTAGTGAATGGAATGATGGCAATCAGAGGCTCTGAGGGGTAATGGGTGGGAGGGATAAAGATGAGTCAGTTAATTGGTACAAAAATACAGTTAGATAAAAGTTTCATGGCACAATAGGGTAACTATAGTTAACAATAATCCCTCGTATGTTTCAAAATAGCTAAAAAAGAAAATTGGAAATGTTCCCAGCACAAAGAAATAATAAATGTCTGAAATAATGGGTATTCTAACAATTTGGTTATTAAATTGTGTTCCTATGAAAATATCACATCCTTCATAAATATGTACAACTATTATGCCTTAAAAATCTTAAAAAATGACAAATATGTTTATATAAAATAGTACACTCAAGGAAAGAGACAAAAAGAAATCATAAATCAGAAAACATTTTTTTAAAAATGAGAATTAAAGTCCAATATGCCAAATTGTATATGACATAGCAAAATGAGTAATTACAAGGAAATTTATAAGGAAATAACTGTAAATGCTTATATTAGTAAAGAAATCATAAATCAATAAACTCTATACCAAAAGGAATAAAAAAAGAGCAAACTAAATGCAGTGTTGTAGGATAAAAATAAAATAGAGCAGATATAATACAGTATTAAGTAACAGAGAAAACCAATTACGTTTGAAAATTGTTTTATTGAAATTATCAACAACATAGACAAAATTTTAGACTAAAAAGATAATTCAAATCATTAAAGTGAGTAACAAAAATGTTACATTACTACAGACCTAACAGAAATAAGGATACGAAAATACTGTATGTAAAAAACTTAAATAACTAAGATAACGTGGGGAAATTTCTAAAAACAAACAAACCATTAAAAATGCCCTTAGAAGCAGAAATTTTGAGCAGGTAAATCTGATGTGAGAAATTAAATCAGTAAACAAAATTAAAAGTAAGTGAATCTCAGGCTCACATGGCTTCACTGGCAAATTCTTCCAAACATGTATGGAAAAATTGACCATTTTTCTCAGTTTCTTTTACACTAAGAAAATACTTCCCCAATTTTTTAATGATGCCATCATTGCCTTCATATAAAGGTCATAAATAGACATGAAAAAGTAGAAAACATTATGCAGATTTCCTTTATAAATATAGATGCAAAAAATCCAACAATACTAGAAAACTAAATTCAGGAGGACATTAAAAGATTGCATATAATGGCCACATAGGATTTATCCCAGGAATGTAAAGGTGATTTGACATAAAATATCAATCAAGTTAATATATAAGATTTAACATACCATATAACATGAAAATTTGCTAAATTATCACTTAAACTGATACACTGTAATTTATAAACTCAATAACCATTCATTAAAAATAAATCAACATATTAGAAATAGAAAAGTTGTTAACTGATGCAGGACATTTATAAAGAAGTCACAATGAACAGCATATTAGATGGTTGAACACAAATATTTTTTCTTAAAATCAGGAAAAAGACAAGAATGCTAAATTTTGATATCTACTGAACACTATACTGGCAGTTCTGGCCAGGACAATAAGACTGTATATGTATGTGTATGTGTGTGTGTGTGTGTGTGTATGTATATAGCATCTAAATTAGAAAAAAAGAATACTCTCTATTTGTAGGTGAAATAATATATATAAAAATTCCAAAGAATAATAAAAAACTACTCGAGTTAAGTATTAAAACTTAGCATGTGTTAGGATGAAATATCAGCACACTCATTTTTTGCATCTCTATTTACCAGTCATAATTATTATTCTAAAAAATAAAGTCCACTATTATGTTTATAATATCACAAAAAAGAATAAAAATAGGTGTCAACTTTGGAGTAGAAAGCCCCAAAGTCTTAATACTCACCTCCTAAAACAATAAAAAACCCCAGCAACTTTCCTAGACAAATTTAGCAGAACTCCACAAAACACATCAGTTTAGAGCAATGAAACAAATGCTGAACCTAGCACAAGGCAACCTAAAAAATGGTAGGAAATAATGGTGTATGACTTACTTGCTATTGTTCCACCTTTCTCTGCCTTGGTCATGTTAACAGAGATAGGAACATATTTTTTCACTGTGGCGCCCAGTACATGGTTCCAGGAGAAAACAATATTGTAGTCACAAACTATGTGTCTGTCCATTGAGTTTCTTACGTCTATGAAACTTTTCAGGCTACCTTATGAGAAAACCCTTAAAACGTTTAATTTACCAGTTTCAGGAAGAGAAAAAGGCTTTCACTTCATCTTTCACTTCTACATTTAAACTTACAGTACAGGGCAATGGACAAGTGAAAAATATTAACTAAAATATTTATTTTTTTGCATTTATATACTTTTGTACTAATTAAATTTAAGAAAATACAATATCATATCCCTAGACTTGTTTATTTAGGATTATGTGTGAATCAAAATACCTGTTCTTAAGGTCAAAACAAATTTAAGGGCATCCATTATGAAGATAGTACATGAAAGCAAAAGTGCTCCTAGTTGTTTCCACTTTTTAAACAAAAAAATTCCACAGACCAGCCCCAGGAGTTTTAATTAAGATGCTGTGAGTGATAAGCTTTTTATCCAAAACAGAGATGTTAAACTCCGTGGGTTTCAATGGTGCCCACATGTCCATCATAAAAGTCTTTCCTTCAAAGCTTAAAAGAGCATCTGTTCCTGTAAGAAAAGGCGACCAACACAGTCTCTGAGATGCTTGGATTGAGATGAACCCAACCCAGCTTGGGTTAAGATGAAGCTATTTCATTTCTAATGTAAAATGTTTAAACCATCATCATATTTAGGTTGATTTTGGAAGGGCTTGCCAGTTACGTGGGTTGGTGAAAGAAACCCAGTAAACACAGGTCTGGGAATAGAGATGCTCTCCTCTGCCCTCAACAGATCCTAGGTGGCCCTAGTAATTAATTAACTTCCCTGATGTCTCAACTTTCACATTCCATGTTAGAGTGTCAAATGGTGAATTATGACCAAATTGGTGCTTTAGAGATAGTAGAGGACAGTGACACAATGGACAGTGTCTCAGACATTAGACCAGTTCCCATGGCAGTTTGGAAGAATAGGCAGGCTCCCTGGGATAGATGAGGTGTGGTGCTCTAGAAAAAAAACCACAGTATAGGTAGGAGAGAAAACCAAGCTTCATCAGGGATGCAGGAAAAGGGTGACATCTGCCCTGACTTGGGCGAACATAAGCTGCAAGTTGCAGAATCTATCCTTACTGCCCAGTCCTATGCGCTATTCTGTTCCTCACTCCTTCCCTGGATTACTCTCTGTGACATGGGGTTCTGATGGAGTCAGAGGCCTGGAGAACTTTAGATGCTGCAAAAAGGGAACTATCCTGCCTCTCCCGCCAGGGCTGGGCACTGCTGAGAGTCATAGTAAGTCACAGCAAGTCAATTAAACCCTGACAATTTCCTAAATCCTAATATGGCACCTGGATACAGATATCATATTAGGAGGTAAAACGCTTAAGAATTGCTTCTTAGTAACCTCAAATTTAATATGGTGGTTGTCTTAGTCCATTTCCTGCTGCTATAAGACTCAGTAATTCGCAACAAAAGCAAAAACAAAAAAACCATAAATTTTCTTCGCACAATTCTGGAGGCTAGGAAGTCCAAAATCAAGGCATTGGCATCTCCTGTAGGCTCTCTTGCTGTGTTCTTACATGGCTAAGGTAGTAAAGGCATAAGATAAATTCTGTGTATTGACATGTTAGAAAAGCAGAAGGGGTAAACCCCTTCCCCAAAACCTTTTTCACTGCAACATCAATTTGTTCATGAGGGTTCTGTCTTCATAACTGGAACATCTCCCATTAGGCCTTATCCCAACACTGTTGCAATGGGGATTAAGTTTCCAACACTTAAATTATAGGGGGCACATTCAAACTATAGCAATTTTTAAGATTCAGTTGCTTTGTGCAGTAGCAATGGCCTGTCTGAGATAAGCAACATGACATTAAACTTTTAGGACTAATTTAGTAAGCTTGCAGGATCTAAAACCAACATACAAAACTCAGTAGAATTTCTATATACTGACATCTCTTTTGTTGACATTCCAAAGTTTTGAGGTGAATAGCATAATTCTGACTAGAATGATAGACTACAAGAAAAATTATAGTATTTCAATAAATGCAAGAAAACTTTGACAAATTAAGTATTGAACAAATGCACTTCAACCCAGTAAAGATCATGTATATCAAATGCACAGCTAACATTATACTAAATGAGAAAAAACTGTAAGTTTGTTTCAGAGGTGGAACAAGATGAGAATGCCTTCTAACTTTCTTATTCAATATAGTACTGTATGATAAAGTCAGAGCCATTAGATAACAAAATGAAAGGCAACCAGATTTAAAAAACAAAGTTAAATTGTCCCTGTTTGCAGAGAACATAATTGTATATATAGAAAACCCAAAAAACTCCATCAACAAACTGTTAGTACTAACAAATTTAGTAAGCTTGCAGGATACACAATCAACATACAAAACTCAGTATCATTTCCATATACAGACTACAAAATATGTGAAAAGGAAATAAAAACAACCCCATTTACAATAGCTTCAAAAATATAATTAGAAATAAATTTTAGTAAAAAACTGTTCTGGTTGTGGTGGCTTATGCCCGAACCCAGGAGTTTGAGACCAGCCTGGGCAACACAGGGAAACTTCATCTCTAAAATAAAAATTAGCCAGGCCTGGTGGTGTGTGCCTGCAGTCCTAGCTACTCAGAAGGTTGAGGTGGAAGGATCACCTGAGCCCAGCAGGTCAAGGCTGTGGTAACCATGATCCTGCCAGACTGGGTGATAGAGTAAGATTCCAACTCAAAAACAAAACAAAACAAAAAACTGGAAATATCTCTATATTAAATGCTAAAGAATATTGAGGTAAGAAACTACATAAAATATACATAAATGGAAAGATGTCTCTTATTCATGAGTTGACAGAATATTGTTAAATTTTATATTACACAAAATGATCTACAAATATAAAATTCCTATCAAAGTAACTATGACATTCTTCATATTAATAAAAAAAATACAATTTAGATGATACTGCAAACAAGCCTGAATAACCAAGGTGGCTGAGCAAAAAGAACAAAGTTGGGAACATCACATTACTTGACACTGAAGTATATTACAAAGTTATAGTGATCAGAGTAACATAATTCTTGCATTAAGAGACACATAGGACAATAGAGCAAAACAGAAAACCGAAAAACCCATGTTTACAGGCAAATGATTTATGACACAGGTGACAAGAATACACAATGGGGAAAGGACAGTCTCATAAATACATCATGTTGGGAAAACTGAGTATCTACATGCAGAATAAAATAAGAACCGTACTTCACACATATGTAAAGACAAATGTAAGATCTGAATCTACTACAAGAAAATATAAGGTGAAAACCTCATGACATTTTTTTGGGCAAAGACATTTTCAATTCAACCTCAGAATCCTAGGGAACAAAAGTAAAAAAGAGAAATGAATGAAATTAATTCAAAATATAAAGTTTCTATCACACCAGATACAATCAACAGAAAGATAATCAAGGAAAAAAAGTACAAATTATACATGTGACAAGCGGTTGATACTCAAAATATATAAGCTCAACCAACTACACAACAAAAAGTAAATACGTTGAGTGAGCCAAAGACATAAGTAGGATTTTTTCAAAAGAATAAATACATATAACCCACAGGTACATGCAAAAATGCTCAACATCAACAATCTCCAGAAAAAGGAAAATCAAAACCACTATGATAACTAACTCCTGACTATTATGTAAAAACACAAAATTTAGAAGTGTTGGCAAAAATAAAAAGAAAAGGAATTGCATACACACTGTTGGTGTGCATGTCAGTATATCTGTTTGAGAAACAGAAAGGAGGTTTTTCAGATAATTAAAAATACAACTACCATACCATACAGTAATCATACTTTGTGTATGTATATATATGTAATCAGTATGGTGAAGAAACTTCTGCACTTTTATATTAATATTAGCACTGTTCACAGTAGCCAAGATATAGAATCAACATGAATGTCTGTCATAGAATGAATAAAGAAAATGTGGTATTATCCACAATGGCATACTGTTCAGAGCATTAAAGAAATTCATTTTAAAATCACATGAATGAACCTTGAGGACATTACATTAACTGAAGTAAGCCAAGCACAGAAAGACAACTACCTCATTATCCTACTCAGTTGAGGAATCTAAAAAGTTTCTCATTGAATTATAGAGTAGAATGGTCCTTATCAGGGATTGGGATTTTTAGGACAGAGGGACCCTTGGGAAAATATGTCAAAAAATACATAATGGCATTAGGACCAGTAAACTCAATATCTAATGTATGGCATGATGGTTACAGTAAATGAGAATACAATGTCCTTTTGAAAGACAGCCATCATTGAGTGTTCTCTTGGAAAAAAACTGTGATATAAAGCATTTGCTAGCTAGAATTAAACATTTAACAATAGTTATAGGTAATTTAATACACTGTGTTTCACGTAAGTATATATAATTTCATCTGCAAAAAATTTTTTTTTTGAGTCCAGAGTCTCACTCTATCACCTAGGCTGGAGTGTAGTGGCAGGATCATGGCTACTGCAGTCTAGACCTGCTGGGCTCAGGCAAACATTCTGCCTCAACCTTCCAAGTAGCTGAGAATACAGGCACATACCACCATGCCTGACTATTTTTTTGATTTATAGTAGAGACGAGCTCTCGTCATGTTGCCCAGGCTGGTCTTGAACTCCTGGACTCAGACAATGCTCTTGCCTTGGCCTCTCAAAGTGCTGGGACTATAGGTGTGAGCCACCATGCCCAGCCACATCTATGAATTTAAAAAATATTTTTAAATTATCATGGAGTGATAGCAATGTTTCTAATAATGACTCTGTGTCTTTATCATAAGCTTAGCCGAACAGTATCAAATATATGGTTCTGTGATTGTTTAATAAAACTTCATTTGTCAGTCATAAGCAGACAGGTGGTGCTAATGATTCCACCTCTTGTCAATTTGTAAACACAGAAAATAAGTCTGTAATCACTAAGGAAATGTTTAAATCCTAAAGCTGTCGTGATTTCTGGTATTTCTTTAAAGAGAACAACCAAAGAGATGGCTATCATTAGGAGACAAAATTAAAGCTGTGGACTGTAAACTAGAACCATTAAAATAAAAAGATCAATGACTGCTTATCTAAACACTGAACTGTACTCCACATGTTAAAAATAAAAATTTAGAAATCATAAAAAATAAAAAAGATATTATAAAAGCAATAAATTTCCCAAGATTCCAGTATTAATCTGGAAAAGACAATTTCAAATTTTAAATCCACAGAAGTCTTTTTATTTTTGTCTAACACTCAACATACATACTTAAAAATATTCTGCATGAAAATGTAAGTTGTGCTATGTCCTAGAAAATTAAAATTTTTCTCTCACTGTTACCTCTGTTAAAATTTATTTCTTGAGATATATTTAGTCTTAGAAGATTTTAAACTTCTGATGTGCTTCTATACATAGTGCTTATAGTATACAGGCCCGTTATTAATGCTTTACCAAGTCTAATTTGACATTTACCACACTTTGTTTGAGATCTAATTACATTTTCCTTTTATCAAAAAAAAAAAAAAAATGTTAACGATTTATCTTCTGGCCCATGGACTGTGCATCCATCTTATTTCAATTAAGTGACATCAATGGTGCACTTATAACCTATAAATGACCTAAAAATCTCCAGCTAAATTTTTTCTAGCCACATTAAAAATTTCCAAACTTCTCATCAGAATCTAGAAAGTACTGTATGAAATGACATAGGGTAAGGAAAAAGTAAGAAATCAGTAGCCATAAGACAAGCAAAGACCTGTGATGCATATGTAACTTAGGATAAACATCTACAGTTTCTAGTTTGCTAATAAATTATCAACACTTAAAATTATGTTTTGTCATTCTTTTTTCTTCTCAAAATAAACACCTACACACAAAAACACTTGCATGCTATATAATTCTCTTACATCTAAAGGTTATCTTTATAGTTATATATTTAATTCCATGTATATAAAAACTAAAAGTGTGTGCTGCAGACTAGAGAGGTCACATGTTCAGAGAAATGTAGAATAAAATTTTGTAAATAGTATAAATTCAGAAATGTTTGGCTTTTGATTATACTCATATAATCTTCACTATAACCAATCATAATACTCATATAGTTACAAAAAAAGATAAAAAGAATAAAATATAACCAGTGAGAACACTATTCTCAAAATTATTTACAGTTTAAAGCCACTGTAAAAATGGATCACTAGAGATGTTACCCAACAGTATATTTTTGACATCTGTTCTTTACAGCCTCGAGCAACATGGAACAAGTTAATGTTGGTAGCAAGTTATACGATTACATATAAAAAGGTCTTACATTAAAAACAATTTTGTTATTAAAACAAAGTTTACACATAGTCTAAAAAAGTACTTCAAAGTCCACGGTTTTTTATTACCCTAATGTGTAACTGACAAAACAATTTTTTTCTAAAATTCAAAATGTTTCTTTCCTACTATTATACAAAAGAATATTACCCTGAACACCTACTTAATGTATCACTTACAAGACTGTTGTTAAGACAAGCACAAAAAGCCTTTCCACTTAGATTTTCTTCACGCATCTTATATTTTAGTTTTCCTAATTATCCATGAAAAAGTGTATGAATGACACCCACCTAATAAAGGAAGAGCTTTCATATCACTGATACAAGAACAATTGACCATGTGCTTTCACATAAACACTTGGAATGAAGGCATGCAATCAAGTGATTTTAAAAGCTTAGTTACATCAATATTTACTTTTCCAAAAACATCTTAAATTTTTTTCAATGAAGAAATGTATCATTTAAATGTAATTATAACTCTCCAAAACATCAATCTTTTGCTCTGTTTAACCTATATACAGATTATCTGTTTAATTTTAAACGGTGCTCTATAAATACTCTGAGAGTAATGTCTTATAAGTGTTAGTGCCTTAGCACTTTCTACTGTTAATTTTCTGCTATTTATTTAGACTAGATTCTATATCACTTCTTTTCACATTTACTAAGCCTGTAAATTAATTATCAGTATAAACATTCTGGTGTTTTCTAAAGTATATTTTTTGGACACAAAAACATTTTTTTCACAGTCATTATATTGATAGGGTTTCTCTCCAGTACAAATGATCTGACTTTAAAGTTTGAGCAACTGTTGGCAGGTTACTTCCTGTGAAACAATTCTCCTGTGTAGAATAAGCTCTGTGATAGAAGTAAAGGATAACACTAGTTTGTGCATTTATGTTTTTCATCAGTATATTCTTGTACACTCTAAGGTTTATATTGAGTGAAAGATTGTGCCAGAATCATTACACTTATACTGCTTTTATCTAGCATGAATTCTCTGATGTTGGGAAGATGTGAGCAGTTATTAAAGGCTGTTTTATGTTTCCAGAATTTTTCTTCTAGTATGAATTATCTTATGTTGAGTAAGGCTTGAGCACTGGTTAAAAGATTTTCCACATTCTTCATATTTGTATAATTTTTCTCAAGTATGTGTTTTCTTATGTTTAGCAAGGGCTGAGCACTGTTTAAAATATTTTCCACATTGTTCACATTTGTAAGGTTTCTCTCCAGTATGAATTATTTTATGTTGAGTAAGGCTTGAGCAATGATTAAAAGATTTTCCACATTCTTCACATTTGTATGGTTTTTCTCCAGTATGAATTATCTTATGTTGAATAAGGCTTGAGCATCTGTTAAAAGATTTTCCACATTGTTCACATTTGTAGGGTTTCTCTCCAGTATGAACTATCTTATGTTGAGTAAGGTTTGAGCACTGGTTAAAAGATTTCCCACATTCTTCACATTTGTATGGTTTCTCGCCAGTATGAATTATCTTATGTTGATTAAGAATTGAGCACTTGTTAAAAGACTTCCCACATTCTTCACATTTGTAAGGTTTTTCTCCAGTATGAATTATCTGATGTTGAGTAAAGATCGAGAACCACTTAAAGGCTTTGCCACACTGTTCACATTCGTAGGGTTTCTCTCCAGTATGAATTATCTTATGTCGGGTAAGGTTTGAGCACTGGTTAAAAGATTTCCCACATTCTTCACATTTGTAGGGTCTCTCTCCAGTATGTATTCTCCTATGTTTGGTGAGGAGTGAGCACTGATTAAAAGATTTTTCACATTCTTTACATTTGTAGGGTTTCTCTCCAGTATGAATTCTCTTATGCTGAGTAAAGACTGAGAACCACTTAAAGGTTTTGTCACATTGTTCACATTTGTAAGGTTTCCCTCCAGTATGAATTATCTTATGCTGAATAAGGCTCAAGTAGTGGTTAAAACTTTTTCCACAATTTTCACAACTGTAAGCTTTCTCTCCAGTATCAATTTTGTTATGTCCAGTAAGGACTGAGCACTGGGTAAAAGCTTTGGCAAATGTACCACATTGTGAGATTTTGCTATGGATAGTTGATGAACATTGGCTAAGCCCATTATAGCTTTCTTTCTGCCACTTATGCTGACTCATTATTCCGTCTTTTCTTAAATGTAAATTATCAAGGCCAAAACTTCCATGTCTTTTCAGTATTACTTTTTGAAATGACTCTCTTATGCCTTGCCCTGGCAAAAGGTCTTGAGTGAAATAAGAAGACACAGCTGAAAGAAATAAAAATAACAAATTTAATAGTTATTAAACTCAGCTTAATATACTTTACAATTCTAAAATACAAAATACCAAGCACTTCATCAGTGATATAATAGGATACCACAGGCCCTGTTTCCTTTATAGACTAATAAACTTAAAAATATATTGACCAAAATTCCTGTGTGAGAACTCTAAAACACAAATAAGTATTTGTAATGCCACAGGTGAGCACAATGCCAAAATCCATGTAGAAAAATCAGGAAAGTTTGTTATATTTACACACAACAATGACTTCTCTTCCCCAATACAGCATGGTGATTTAGCTGCTAAGAAAGAAAATTATGGCACATGTGCTCATACTTCTGACTTTTAGGGGCCTTTTCAAAGGCTGATTTCTGTCTTCCATGACACTGAGTGCTATGGTGTACTTTAAATGACAGGTTATATCTGCTGAGATCAAAGGTAAATAGATTTACTACAGTAAATAAACTGCAGTACCACAGACACACAACAGGTATAATATATGATTACAGGCTCTTACAACGGAAAGTTCCTTTTTAACTGAATAATAAAGACATGTATTCAGAGAAGAAAAATTCTGAGAACAGGTTTGAGAGAGTCCCAGAATCTCTAGACTGGTAAATTGGTGTCACACTCCCCTAGGAAAAGGCCATTTTATTAAGATTGGAGAAAATGGCTTTTTTAATCCCAAATCTCAATAAAAAAATCACAATATATACAAAGTATCAGAGTAAAATTGTCCAATTAAAGAAACAAAATAAATATCCAGAAATCAGCACTAAAGGAATGGAGATACATAAATTACCAGAAAAAGATGAAAATACCTCAAATATGCTCAATGAGTGAAATGACAACATAGCTAAATAAAATTAAAGAAAATCAATAAAATTATTAAGAAAAACAAATTGCAGAGCTGATATATACAAAAAGTAATGACTGAAAAATGCTCAAATATAAAAAAACATAAAAATTAAGAAGTTCAACAAATTTTCTACTAGGATAAACAGCAGAAACTCATAATAAGACACAATTTAATAAAAGTTTTGAAAGTCACAGGCAAGAAGAAAATCTTAAAAGAAGTAATAAAAAAAGAAGTGTCATATATATGCATGACCTACAAGATTGCCAGTGGATTTATCAACAGAAATCTTCCAAGCCAGAAAGGAGTTTGGTAATATACTCCAAGTGCTACAAGAATAAGATCTTCCAAGTAATAGCACTGCAACCAGGAAAATGATTCTTTACAATAAAGAAAAAATAAAAGACTTTTCATAATAAGCAAGGGCTGAAAAAGTATATCACCAGTTGAACTGCCCTACAAGGAAAAGATTAAAAATGTCAGTTCCATTAAAAATCAGAAAACAAACAAAATAACATAAAAATACACAGCTCTCTGGGCAAGGTATGAGCATACACAAAAATAAAATTTAGCAGTAAAATAATGGTGCAGAAAACACTTTGAATTATAATCTAAATTTTGAAAGAGAAATGCATGAAAATAATCATAAATATCAGTTAATGTATATGTAACATAAAAATATAACTAGTGATATCAATAACATAAAGTTAAAGGAAAATGTAATAAGGAATAATTTTGTATACAACTAAGCTTAAGTTGTTACTGGTTGAGTGACCTTATCAGATTTTATGTAATTTCCATTGTACTGAGAAAACAAAGACCTATACAGACACACAAAAGAATATAAGAAAACAGTCACAACATGCCACTACAAAAATCAGCACATAAAGACACAAGTAAAAAAGACAAAATAGCTACAAGAATCAAACAAAACAATAAAATGGCAGCAGTAAGTCCTTCCTTCTCAAAAAGGTTTTCATATATTTATAAACCAAACTTCCCAACTTCTCACACAAATATAGATTCACCAAAAAATATAAGTCAAAATTAAGAAAATTTCTGACTATTCACCAGGAAAGAAGAAAGCAACCATTGACCACCAGTATAGAACACAGTTACAAAAGACATAAACAAAATAAAGATAATATTTACACAGGTAAAGCCACAAATAGAAAAATATAAGTCAACATGACTGATGCATATTTTACTTGTGCCTCACACTGCCTTAAAGTATATATACTTGAATATTTTATACAAAATTATAATTTATAAAAATAAACACAATTATGTGATATGGCCATGCTAAAAAGTGAAAAATACATGATATTGCAAGATAAAGTTAAAAGAAACATTAACCTCCAAAATATAAAATATAGTGTGCTACTGAAAAAGAATACTTCAAAATAATGACAATTTTCAATGACTGGGTATCCGTTAAGAGCACACATTTTAATTATTGGCATAGTTAGAAAAGTATTTCACAGAAAATGCATTGTAATCATTCATACAAAGCTTTGATAAGAACAATTTAAAAAATAAACATTTGAATTACAGAAAAATATTTATTATATTAATATATTGCCACTCATACAAAATAAAAAGGTTATGATCTAGCCTTTAGAAGCAAAAAATACAGGAACTATATATTGTAAAATATGATATGAAAAACAATAGACAAAGTGTATAATAAAAATATATTATGATTAAGATAAAGGTTCAAAAAGTAGATGGAATTGCTAATAGTAAATTTTTGCATACAGAAACATACAAAAAATTTTAATAAATACGGATGGCTACTAATTATCTAATTCACTTTTTATATATCATATAGATTTAAGCATGTTATTTCACAATAAGTGAAACTTAAATTATAGGCAAAGTTGGCAAATCAGTAAGCAAAAATATACAGGACACATTCCTGTTATCTTCCTGTTAAAAAAATTAAAATAATAATTACTATGAAATAGGTAACAATTGGGAATTTAGTACATGCTAAGCAATAGTCTAAGGTCACCTATGGCATTAATGTTTTTAGGAGTTCTACAAAAGTGAGTAGATACAATTAATTATTCTATAGTACAGGCACTTGACATATAGAGTTTAAATTTTAAAGTTTTTTCCTACTAATAAAAATATTTTAAAATAAAATTGATGTTTAAATTTTCTTATATTTAATAGTTATTTGTGTTCTGATGTGGTTTCTTTATCTCATTTTCTTATAAAATCATGTGTGAAACCTTCATAAAACTGAAAATAAAGCATAAAATATATGACTTGTATGCCTGGTGTTTGGAAAATTTCAGTGTCTCCACTATTCCTCTCACAGAGTTCTGACATGAGGAAAAAAACAGATATTTAAAAATTTGCTTAACATGAAAGTCTCCAAAAATTTTCAAAGATTTTTCCCACATTCCCTAAACAATGTAAGAGCAGATAGATCATGCCAGCCCTCACACCATAAAAGAACAACATTGGCTTTCACTGTGAATGTACTGGTAGTTCATTAGAGGGAAATGAGAAGCTTTAGATAATTTAAGAGCATACTAAGCATAGGGAAGAAAATATTCCTCTGTGATAGCAAGAGAAGCAAAACCTAGGCTTTACATTGGGGCAGAGCTTAACCTTTAGACCTCTCACATGTGTTGCCTGATCATGCATTCTCACCTATCTGGGTGTGTGACAACTGCCTCCACTCTTTCACATTTCAGGAATACTTCCTTTACAGCAAGAAGTAACCACATTCAGCTTAAATACTATCCACCATATCCCTTCCTTTCCAAAACAGTAACCGGGCACAGGAAAAGCAATACGCGCTCAGTATCACTCTCAGAGAAACCTAGAACAATGGAACATATGTTCAAAGCTTTGGTTTATTCTGGGAATGTCTGACTAGATTCTCTCTCCCCTAACACAGAGTGCTAAATAAAATAACAGAATAATAAGCATGACAGTTTTTGTGTGCTGAGGAAGGTAGAAACTTCTTGCAACTTTAAAGAAACTGCAATATCATAGACAACTAGGGATGTAAAAGATTATACAATCTGAAAAAAGAAATGGGGACAAATCTCTTTAATTTACAAAAATACACACATAACACCAGAGAAGACACATCTGAGAATATAATTATGAAGCACCCAGAATCCATTGACTGACCGCTGTCAGAATATCCTGTAATAAGCCAGTCTTTAAATCCTGTATTAGAAGATGGTTTATAAATATCCAAATTTCAATAAGGGATTACAGAGTATACAAAGAAAAGCAGGAAAAAAAGAAAAAAAGAAAAGCCTCCACTTGAAGGAAGAAAATAAATCTCTAGAAATCAATCATTAGGAAATTAAGATCTTTGCAATATCTGATGAATAATTCAAAATAACCACCATAAACGTACTTTATAAACAAAAACAGAATATAGTATCAATAAACACATTAAAAGTATTTAAAAAGCCAACAGAAATTGTGGCCGGGCTCAGTGGCTCAACCTGTAATCCCAGAGCTTTGGGAGGCCGAGGTGAGTGGATTGCCTGAGCCCGCGGGCTCGAGACCTCATCTTTACAATAAATCAAAAATTAGCTGGTGTGGTAGTGCGCGTCTTTAGTTCCAGTTACTTGGAAGGCTGAGGCGGAAGGATTGCCGGAGCCCAGCAGGTCGAGGCTGCAGTCGGCCACTGCACTCCAGTCTGAGTGACAAAGTGAGACTCCAATTCAAAAAAAAAAAAAGAAAAGAGAAAAAAAGAAATTGTGGAGCTGTAGCATAACTTAAACATTTACTAGACATTCACAACAGCAGAATTAATGAAGCAGAAGAAAGATGTAAAGAATTAAAGAAATATCATTCATAAAGATTGGGTTATGAAAACAAACTTATAAGACAGAATGGAGAAAAATGAAGATGGAATATAGGCCTTATTGGCCACTGTTAAGTCAAATCTTGAAAAAAAATATAGGGGTAAGTGGTAGATAAGCTATCTGGGGGAAAAAAAGGAGGGAAGGAAGTTGAAAACTCCCCAAATTTCAAAGTGATAAAAACAAAAGATATTACCAATCAATACTTGATCCATGAAAATTTTACTTCAATAATAAGAAAAAAAAAAAAAGACTTTCCAAGATAAAAACTGAGGGCGATTATCACCTCTAGAACAGTCCCACAAAAAAATTCAATAGTGAGCCCATTATGATAAAAAGTGAAATAATACAGAAAGCACAGTAAAATCATGTGAAAATATAAAGGTCTCTCTCAGAGATTAATACATATACAGATTCTTTACTATTATAAAATTTTGCTATATAATTTTAACAAATTTGCATAAATCTGTTACTAAATACACAACATAAAATGATGCAAGTTGTGACATTTATGACAAAATGGGGGATGTAAAAATGCATAATTTTATATTCAACTGAAGTGATACTGTTATCACAATGTAAAAATATGTAAAAATTAAAAATATGTAAAAATTAAAACTACTCACCTGAACATGTTTTTACTCAAGGATCAGATAATTTAATTTTAAGATGTCAATATTACCCACAGTGATGTATAAACTAAATGTAAACTTTATCAAAATACAAATGGTACTTTTTTGTAGAAAAAAATAAATTCTAAAATTTGTTTAGTAACTGACTAGTCAAACACTTAAAAAAAAAGTGGCATTATATGTATTGATTTTGAAATGTGATACAGTTATGAGATTAAAATATACAGTTACAACTTTAAGATGTTCTACACATTCTCTATTTTTCAAGATGCTCATAAAGAAAATATTTGTTGGAGGTATGCAGAGGGAAATGAGAAAAGAATTAAAGTATGCCACTTCAAAGTCAAATACAAAATAAGGGCAATAAGAAAGAAATAGTAGACAATACATCTTCAGAGAAACAAAAAAACAAAAAAATTATGAACATAATGATAATTGTGACTTTATTTTTTAGAAATTATTTTAAATATAAATAAACTTTTTGATGAAAGAAAATAAAATAGTTAAATGGTTTAAGAATAAACAAGATCTACAATATGCTGTCTATAAGAGACTCACTATACATAAAGAAGTCAAATAAGCTAAAAATAACAGAATCAAAAATAAATACTCCATGTAAATACCAATCACAATTGGGTGAGGTGGGCCGCCATAATGATATTAAACAAAATAAACTTTATGTGAAAATCTGTCACAAGAGACAAAGATTGATACTGAATAATGGTAAAATGATTTTATCAGGACTCTGTAACAGATTATATACATATACACATATGTGTAGATATATATGCAGATATATCAGGGCTCTCAAATATATATGAAGCTATTAACAAAAATGAAGAAAAAATACATAGCAACACAACAATTATAGAATTCATGACCACACTTTACATAATAAATATAGAAAAATTAGATAGAAGATGAATAAGAAAACAGACCAATTAGGCCTAACAGACATGTACAAACTCTCCAGTTAAAAGCATCAGAATACACATTATTCTCAATTGCACATGGTGCAGCCTGTTAGGACACAACAAATCTCATCAAATTCATAAAGACTAAAATCATACATGTTTCTTTTCTGACCAAATAGAATAAAAGTAGAAATCAAACGCAGATGAAAAAGTGACAAATCTAAAAATATGTAAAAATTAAAACTACTCACCTGAACATGTTTTTACTCAAGGATCAGATAATTTAATTTTAAGATGTCAATATTACCCACAGTGATGTATAAACTAAATGTAAACTTTATCAAAATACAAATGGTACTTTTTTGTAGAAAAAAATAAATTCTAAAATTTGTTTAGTAACTGACTAGTCAAACACTTAAAAAAAAAGTGGCATTATATGTATTGATTTTGAAATGTATTACAAAGCTACAAATTTGGTACTGACACAAAGACAAAGAAATAGGTGATAAAATCAAATAAGCAGCCAAGAAATAAACCTTTGTGTATATGACCAAGTGGTTTTCCTCAAGGTTGCCGTGACAAAATGATGATGAAAGGAGAGACTCTTCAACAAATAATTTTGGGAAATTGGATACTGACATGAAAAAAAATAAGATTGGACCATAGCCCTGAAACACACACAAAAAATGAATTCATGTCTAATGTCTTAAATGGATTCATCATTTAAACATAAGAACTAGAACACTAAAATTTCTAGAAGAAAATTTAATAAGTAAAAATTATGACTTTGGTCTTGATTTTTTTTGGATACAACATCAAATGCATGAGCAATTAAAAAAAGAATAGAAAAAGTGAACTATATTAAACTTCAAAATTTCTACACATCAAATGAAATCTTAGTGGAGTGAAATTTTAGTGAGTGAAATTATTTACAAATCACATATTTGATACAAACTAATATTCAGAACATATAAACAACTCCTAAAATTCAAGCACAATAAGTGAAGAACTCAATTTAAAATTAACAAAAGCGGGGAACAGTGGCTTATATCTGTAATCCTACCATTTTGGGAGGCCAGGATACAGGAGGATTGCTTTAGATCAAAAGTTCATGACCAGCTTGGAGAACATAGCAAGACCTTGTCTCTACAAAAACAAAAAACCTTAAAAAATTAGCTGGGTATGGTGGTGCATGCCTGTAATTCCAGCTTCTTGGGAGACTAAGGCAGGAGGATCATCTGAGCCCAGGAAGTTAAGGCTTTAGTGAGTCATGATCATGTCACTGCACTCCACTCTGGGAAACAGTGAGAACCCGACGCAAAAACAACAACAAAAATGGACAAAGGATTGAGCTGACATTTCTCAATATATATAAATGGACAGTAAGCATTCAAAAGGGTATTCCAAAGTACTAATTTTTAGAGAAATACAAAGTAAAATCACAATGAGATATTACCTCATACCTATTAGAATTATCACTATCAAAAACAAACACTACAGCAAATCTGTTAAGATGTTAAAAAATTGGAACCCGAGTGAACTGGTAGTGGATAAAAAGTGATCCATCCACTATGAAAAACTGTAAGGAGATTCCCCAAAAAGTTAAAAATGGAATTGTATGATCCAGCAATCCCACTTCTGGGTATGTATCCAAAGTATGCAACGCAGGATCTAGAAGAGTTATATATACAACCATGTTTATTGCAGCACTACTTAAAAAACTAAAAATGCAGATGAAATCTGATGTCCCTTGACTAATAAGCAGTGTTTTAAAATGTGGCATGTACATGAAAAAAAAACCCAAAACACTACTCCATCTTAAAATTTCATTACATTTTATGGTAAGGATAAACGTTGAGAATATTATGTTAACTGAAATAAGCCAGTAGCCAATGTGGCAATGTATGGTTCCACTTATATGAGATATCTTAATAGTCTAACTCAAAGAAATAGAAAGTAGATGGGTGTTTGTCAGTGCCTAGAGAAAATAAAATGGGAAGTTTCTACTTAATGGGTATTGAGTTTTAATTTTACAAGGTGTAAAAGTTCTAGAGGTCTTTTGCATAACAATGTGAATATATTTAATCCTACTGAAACGTATACTTAAAAAGGTTAAAGATAGTAAATTTTGTTATTTGTTTTTAATTGTGATTATTTTAAAAAGAATAACTAAAACAATCACTAGAAATTAGACCAGAAAATATAGAAGATGAGCCATAAAAGTCATATTTAGAACTCGCATGTATAAAATTGTGAGACACAACATATAGCTGATTCATCTTTTAATTAAACTTCACGTTGACTTAAAAAAATGTATGGACAGAGTTACAAATTGTCATCCAAAAATTATAATACACAGGTAAAACCAAAAACATAATACTGATGTCCAGAAACCTACACTAAGTAAGGATTATAAAATTGTGAAACAAACAAACAAAAAGCCAGTAAGAGCAAATAATAATGTTATATTTCTAAATAAAGTAAAAATATAAATTTTTAAAAATATTGTGAGAGTTGTCGATATATAAACTAAATATTTTATGGCCAGGCATGGTGGCCCATGTCTGTAATAGCACGTTGGGAAGCCCAATGTGGGGGAATTGCTTGAGCCCAAGAGTTCAAGACCAACTTAGGCAACACAGCAAGACTTTGTATCTACAAAAAATTTTTAAAAATAACCCTGGTGTGGTGGTGCATAACTGTAGCCTCTGCTACTCAAGAGGCTGAAATGAAAATATCATCTGAGGCCAGGAGGTCGAGGCTGTGGTAAGCCATGACTGAACTACTGCACTCTAGCCTGGGGCAGAGTGAGACTCTCAGCTCAAAAATGAAATAAAATAAAAATTTTAAGATAAATCATATTATTATTTTAATAAAGGTTGAAGAAATTTCAGTAGATGAATATCTCAGTGATTCCTTTTTGCCTGTTGTAAATAAACTTGTAAGTGAACATTTATCTCTTATGCAACATGTAAGTTCTAGCATACTGTTCTGAATGTTTGATTCAAAATTACAAATTTGAAATAGAAATAGAAAGAGAAAACAATAGGGAGAGTGACATCAGCAACATGGTGACATAGGAAGTCCCCTGCTTATATTATATATTCATGCACAAAAACAAGAATTTGATAGTCATTCATGGACAAAAGTTTATTTATGAGAGAAACAGTGGCTCCTATCTGTAATCCTAGCTACCTGGGAGGCTGAGGTGGAAGAATATTTTCAGGCCAGGATTTGAGACCAGTTTGGGTGAAATAGCTAGACAGTGTCTCAACAAAAGTGAGATATAATATAGTAACTTTGGTATTCAGGAAGAGGGTTATAAAACTCTGCTAAAGGCTAAAATGAGGGACTTCATTATGAGAAGGCAGACATTCATAGAGGTGGCAAACTTGAGAACACTTGGTTTTGGCTGCCCATCAGAAAATGGCCCATCCACCCTTGTTCCACTATTTTGAAGTGTCTCTACAGCCATCTCCAACTTCTCCCAGCCACATTCCTGGAGTGGCCCTGCCCATCCAGAGACCTAAGGAGAAATGCCTATTTATGATTGTGGAAGAAGGCTTGCAGACCTTGGCCTTTACTGTAGTCTTTGAAAATACTGAGTAACTCAGTTTGAGCACTCTTAGCAACAGTCCATGACCAGTTCTGCCCATTTAGAGACCCATATAGTGATCTGAGGGAGCCACATTTATTCACACACCTGGTTTCAGGCCCACCATTTGCAGACCAAACTAGAGAATCCTGCCCTAGTACCCGCACTACAGATCAAAGTCCTGAAGGCAACCCTAATAGCCCAGAAATAAAACAAAATTTATAACCACATATGCTCCTGATAACAAACCCAGGAGCAGCCTTGTGATCTACTAGAAACCTTCAACACTAAAAATCCAGAGGAGATCCCTTCGGTCTAGTTACCCAGCAAGAAAAGATCTGTATGTAGTTTTTAAAACCAGTTTATAAACACCAGAATAGATGTTTGCTTCTTCAAATTTACAGACAATACAAGGCTATATTATGCTCATTTTCAGTGTTTTTATTTAAAAATACGACTGGAAGTCCAAGGCACAACAATTAGTCAAGAAAATAAAAAAGTCATACAAGATGAAAAGAAATTATTAAAAATGTTGCCTGTAGATAATGTGACATTATATATAAAAAACCATAAATAATACACCAACACTTTTTAATAATTGTTAATAAATATATTCAATAAATTAGCAGAATACAAAATTAACATACAAATATCAGTTGTGTTTCCATACACTAACAATAAACTAGCTAATAAAAAGAAAACCATTTTATTTACAAATGCATCAAAATAATAAATTTCTTTACACTGAAAAACATATGCTATTAATAAAAAAAGATAAAGATATATCATATTTATGGCTTGAGAGAATAAATATTCTTAAAGTACTATATTGCTCCAAAGTAGTCTAAAGATTCAATGAACTCTATTAAAAGTACAGTGGCATTTTTACAGTGACAGAAAACAGTCCTAAAATTTACATCAAACAAGAGAATATGAAGAGCTAAAGCAATCTTGAGGAATAAGAACAAAGCCTTGAGCAAAGTACTTTTTTATTTCAAACTATATTTGAAAATATGTGTATAGAAACTGACACAAATATTAATGGAATACAATATAAAGCCTAGAAATAAATCATGCCTACAAGGTCAACTAATCTTTGACAAAGACACCTAGAATACACAGTGCAGAAAGTAGAGTCTCTTCATTACTTGGTGCTGGGAAAACAGGATACCCACAGGCAAAAAAATAAAATTTGACCTTTTTTTGTGTGCACCTTACCCCAAATTAACTCAATTTACAGTAAGGACTTAAATGTAACATAAGAATCCTTAACTTTTTCTCAAAGAAAACCAATACAAAATCTTGTTATATTGGTCTTGGCACTATTTTTTTGGACATGGCACCAAAGGTACAAGAACAAAAAATATATATATAAATTAGTTGAACTACATCAAAATTAAAAACTTCTTGGCCAGGCATGATGGCTCAAGCTTGTAATCCAGCACTTTGGGAGGAGGAGGAGGAGAGAGAATCACCTGAGCTCAGGTTTTGAGATCAGTCTAAGCTACTTGGTGAGTTCTCTTCTCTACAATAAATCAAACAATTAGCCAGGAATAATGGTGCACACCTGTAGTTATAGCTACTTGGAAGGCTGAGGCAGAAAGATAGCCTAAACCCAGCAGGTCAAGGCAGTGGTAGCCATGAGCATGCCACTGCACTCCAGTCTGGGTAAGAGAGACTTCAACTAAAAAAAAAAAAAAATTTAAAAAAGTAGAAACTTCTGCACAGTAGAGAAAACAATATAAAATGAAAACCTACAGGATGGGAAAAATATTTGCAAATCACATATCTAAAAGCTATAATTATCTAAAAGATGTAAGGAATTCATGCAAATCAGTTGTTAAAACAATAATAACAAACTGTTTGAAAAATAGGCAAAAGATTGAATAGATATGTTTGCAATAAAGACATACAAAAGACAAATAAGTATTTAAAAAGGTACACCAATCATCAGACAGTTAAAAATTAAAGCCATAATGAGATATTACTTTATACCTGATAGAATGGTTAATATCAAAAAGGAGAAACACAACAAGTGTTGACAAGGATGTGAAAAAAAAATTCTATATACTGCTGGCAAATTATAAGTTGGGACAGTCATTATGAACACCAGTATGGAAGTTCTTAAAAAAACACAATCCAGCAATTCCACTTCTGTGTAAACAACCGAAAGAAATAAAATTAGTATCTTTAAGAAATATCAGCCGGGCTTGGTGGCTCAGCCTCTAATCCCGTACTTTGGGAGGCAGAGGTGAGTGAATTGCCTGAATCCGCGGGTTCGAGACCTGCCTCTGGCAACTTGGCGAGACCTCATCTCTACAATAAATCAAAAAATCAGCCGGGCATGGTAGCGTGTGCCTGTAATTACGGCTACTCAGAAGGCTGAGGTGGAAGGATTGCCGGAACCCAGTGGGTCGAGGCTGCAGTGGCCGGGAGCGGCCACTGTACTCCAGTCTGGGAGACAGAGTGAGACTCTCAACTCAAAAAAAAAAAAATTCTGTACCCCTAGGTTCATTGCAGGATCATTCACAATGACCAAAAATATGAAACCAACCTAGACAGGTGTGGACACTGAAAGGCTAAAGAAAATATGGTATATGTACACAACAGAGTATCCTTTAGACATAAAAAAATAAAATCCTGCTATTTCTACAACATGGACAGAACCTAGAGGACATAACGCTAAGTGAAATAAGCCAAACACAGAAAGACAAATACATTGATCTCACTAATATGGGAACGCTAACAAACTTGAACTCACAGAAGCAGAGAGGACAAAGGTGGTTGGCCAGGGCCTGAAGGTGGGAGAAATGGGAGCTGTTGTTCAGTGGCTGCAAACTCCCACTTAGAACATGAATAAGTTGTGGAGATCTAGTACATAGTTTTGTGACTATGGTTAATAACACAGAATGCTTAAAAACTGCTAAGACAACAAACCGTTAGTGTGTTCACGAAAAAAAGATAACTTTGTGAGGAAGTAGATATAGTCATTAACTTAATTGTATTAATTTTTCACAATGTATTCTCATATCAAATAATTATTTTGTACACACTGAATATATAGTTGTACAATTATTAATTGTGAAAAAACACATGTTACATGCACACATATATGAGTGCATACATGTGTATATGTATATGAATGACAGCCCCAGGAAGCTTCATACCAAACAAGAAAAAATTATAAAATAATAGTTAAAAAATAACTGTGGCTATTATAGCCTGTGGGAGTTAAATATATGTTCAGCAATCGTTTACACTCCTCAATGACACAGTATGTTGAAGAAATGTATGGAGTAGATACATTACATTATATTACAGCTGAAGAATTATAGCATATATAAATTACCAAGCTCAATTCATATTGTTAAAATAATAAAATTTTAAAATAAGATAACTTTTTAAAAATATTTAGGGAGATGCTTTATGTTATGATAAAATTTTGGAGTAAAAATTTCTAAAGAATCAAATTTGAGACCTCCATAAGCCAGAAAATCATAAAACAGAAAACATACACTTCTCACTGTGGTATTCCTGAGATTTGTGAACCATATACCAATATCACCACTACTCTCACACATTTCAGATACAATGCAAAAAAAGAGCATAAAAAATTATTTATCATACAGTTCCTAAAAAATATGCAGGTATTCCCATATCCCCAAAAGCAATGGAAGAGCAAATCAGGACACATATGGTCTCCTATAAGCCATGAAGAAGTATCTGCTTCTCACTGTGAACTCAAAGAAACATCAATAAAGGAGAAGTAGAGACTTTAGAGAATTTAAAAGCATGGGACAGAAGATACCCTATGTGAAAGCAAGAGAAAGAAATCCAGGCTTCTCGGAAAACACTTCCATTATATCAAAGCTTCCCAAACCACATTTTAAGGTCTGGCTTCCTCCTTGACCTTGGTACATCTCACCTGTGTCATCTGTTTCATTTACTCCCACCTACCTGGGGATTTGGCTATTATAGCCTGTCTGTTTACATTCCAGGGCTCTTTCCTTTGCTCCAGAGAGGTGATTATGTCCAGCTTAAAGATATCAAGACCTGTTTTATTAGAAGAAACAACATGACTCTTTCTGGAATTCTCCAATTACCAACCTGGGCTCAGTAGAGAAAAGAAAACAGTGTAGAAAATTATAGAAAACTAATCCTATAATTCTGTCTTCTATCAAAACCTTTGGAATATTTAGGAAGTATTTACATTTGTGGGTTCTCAGCTCTATTACCTAGTACTACTGCATCAAAAATTGGTGGCTGAATTTGGATTCGACACTGTAAATAACAATATTTCAAACCACTAAATTTCTGGAACTACTACTATCAAGACTGAAGTATACAACTCAACTCAAGAATGGGGAAGATAAATGTCAAGACAAAACATCTTGAATATTTTATTTTCTATACTAACAAATATCTAAGTTTGCCTTGGAAGTAGGGATCTGAAACTTATTCATGCAAAGCAAAAACTCCCAGAAAATGAAGGAAAATTAAATCCTTATTGGAGAATAGGAATTGTATATTAAAATTATCCTCACCCAGGGAGACCAGGTTTCTGTAGTTCTCTAACATCACATCCCTATACAAATTCCTCTGAGTAGGGTCCAGGCATTCCCACTCCTCCAGAGAGAATTCTATGGCCACATCCCTGAATGTCAACAGTCCCTGAAAAAAGAAAAACATTTACCAAGTGGAAATGGGCAGAGTTCTTAATTTGAACCCAGGTGAAAGAGAGCATTAAGAAAAGAGATCTTATAGGAGTGACTAAAATTATTCAATAAGATTTTTTAACACAGAAGTATTCCCTAATTATTCTCTTAATTCTAAGGAAAGAGGATGGCATAAGATCCACAAAACCAATGTAGATTCTATATTTTGTGCATAACACAGTATAAAATTGAGGGCACTAACACAGGCATGCACATTTTTCAGTGCTATATTTACATTATACAGGAAAAGTTGTATATATTTCTCATGGAGAAGTGATGGTGAGTTAGAAGCATACCGCTCATGTTTTATTGTGTCCAAGAATGACTAGAAAATCTTGCTAAAATTCAGATTTTGATTCAGGACAGCTGTGTTGAAGTCTGGGTTTCTGCATTTCTAACAAGTTTGCCAGTGATGCCAATGTTTCCGGGCCAAGGAGACATCCAGTAAGTTGTACAGTGTGGATTTTATTTCAGTTTATCTGACCAGTAAACAAAGATAATAGGCTTCATTTTTCAAAGCAAGCTATATGCTAAGAGAATCTTAAAAGAAAGGGGAGTTTCCAGATTAAATGCGATGTTTTTGCACATCAGTCAGTAAATCTCAATAACGCACTTATTTAAAAAGAGAAAAACAGATAACTATTTTGGAAAAATCTGCCAGAGATCATCTTAACCAAGTGAATAAAATCAACATCAACTTAATAGGACAAATTTGTAATGGGTGCTGATGCACAAAGAAGGACACATCACTGCTATAATATTATTGGCCAAATAAGTAAATAAGTATAATAAATAAGAGACATCAGTCATATGCAAAGTTCAAGTTATAACTACCTCCCATGTTCTGTAATCTCTAACAGGGTATATACATATCCTTTTTTTTTTTTTTTTTTTAGCATCCTAGAGTACAATTCTCTTTTAATTATACTTTATTAAAAACTGAGTTATTCTGGGAAATAAGTGCAATCTTGTTTAAATGTATATATTCTTATTTCTATCCTGCACACAGCTGATGGAGTTAACAAATGAAACCTAAACAGTACAGGTCCCCCTTTAAAAACCCAATACCACCACCAATAGAAATGTTGGACATGCCCATCTTTCCATATTTAACAGTCACAAAAAGGAACATATTTAATATTGCAGGATATACATTCATAATTGAGAACAGTTCATAGCATTTAAGAAGCCTGGATGGAGAGAATGGGTAAAAGACTCTGGTATCTAGGGAACAAATATTTTCAGAGCCCTTGACTATTAAAAGAAGGGGAAAAAAAATCTTGAAATAAAGTCATTAGGCAGTAACATCACAAGTGTAGAAGTAAAGGTTTATAAGTTTCAAGCACTTAATATTCCAGTAGAAAAAGTAGGCATGGCCCCTGAGAGATTTACTTGAGAACCAGCTACTCCTTCCTCTTTCTTGGGCATTTCTTTTCAAGTGAGATAATACACCTGCAATCTGAAGAATGGCTTCAACAATGTCAGCACAACCCATTTACCTACTACTGTCACATCCACAGACAGAAGGACCTAGAAGTGGAGAAAATGCCCACACTCTTGTCTTTTGTCACAGGAAGTAGTCGGAAACTGAAATAACAAGCTTTTACATAAAGATCAAAATTTGAGTTTCTTCTTTCCTGCGCTCAAGGCCGGTAATTTCTGCTGCAGTAGTGGAATTATTAATTGCACTGACCTCCCTGGGAAACCCAAGTAGGACATATTCTGGGACCTCCTTTAGGAGCAAAGGTTGAATATAACTCAAAAGTGTATTTGGGAGCCCTCATGCTGAACCCTGGCCTCACCTTAGCATCACATGGGACACTTAATTAAATACAGAGGCTGAAGAAGGCAATAATGTCTGAGGAGGTCTGCGTTTGAGAAACATATGAACATGCATCAATTTAATGTTTATACAGCATGTACTATGTGCTCAGAAGTATGTTACAGAACACTGTGCAGGAAACCTCATATTACACGAGTTAATCCTCATAACACACAGGGAGGTGGGTACTAAGTGTCCCATAATTTCCAGGATTTAGATGAAGGGCCCAGATTTTCTATTTCTTCTTTTGTTTCTCCATCACTAATTTTTTAAGAAAACTAAAGAATAAAAAATAAATATAGACAGATGGGATAAATACACAAAGTGTAATTTAGAGGAATTTTTATTGCTGTATTTATGTTTTCTTTTTCATAATTCTTAGAGCAAAGACTGTATCTAAAGGAATGGACAAAAAAGGTGCCTGGGTGGACTGTTTCTAGAAACACAGGTTTTAATCAAAATGAAAAAAATTAAGGCCCCCAAGTATGTAGTCCTTTGCTCTCATTTATCTGCTTTTGGGTTCCAGAAAATTCTGAGCTCCAGCTCTGGAGAGATGGCAGGCACAGCAGCCCAAAACTCTGACCTCCTCTAATCAATTCTAATAGAGGAGATTCCAGGGTAGAGCCACACCTAGATGAGGATCAGAAGAGGGTAGTTCTGGCCAGGGTTAGGACAGGGAGACAGGGCGATTCCGTTCTTTATGCTGCTGGTTATTTTTAGTTTTGTCTTTCCTAAACCTGCCCAAGAGAAACTTGAATCTCAGAGTTTATATAGTTTTAACCTATTTTAGTCATTTTCCTATATTTCTTATATAATAACAAGCAATTTAGTAAGAAAATCTCAGGGTTTTCTGGGATAATTATGTTAAAAGCTAAATATTTATTCTTAGAATGGAAAAAACAATAGAAATAATAACAACACTTCTGTCCATGAAGTGCCTTTCAGGTGATGACTTCTGAACTCACAAAAAAAACATTAGGGGTGTGACCCAAGTGAAGCCCAAGTCCCCAGGACAACTTCCTTCTTTGAACTGACCATATGATGCTGAATTCAACCACCCATCCATTGCTCTAAATAGTAAGTTCCTGGATTATAGGAATCATGACTGCTTCATGTGTTTTTCCTTTTCTTTTCTCTTTTGAGTTGAAGTCTTACTATGTCACCTAGGCTGGAGTGCAGTGGCACCATCACAACTCACCACAGCCACCAACTGCCAGACTCAAACGATCCTTCCACCTCAACTTCCCAAGAAGCTGGAACTACAGGTACATGCCACCACAACTGTCTAATTTTTTTATTTTTTGGAGAGACGAGGTCTCACTATGTTGCCTAGGCTGGTCTCCTACTTTTGTGCTCAAGCAATCCTCTTGCCTCAGCCTCCCAAAGTGCTGGGATTATAAGCACAAGCCACTGCACCCAATCTTCATCTGTTTTCTAATTTCCATGTGAAATGGAAGCAAGTAGTTTATCTATCAGTTTTAGTCTCCAGGCCTTTTTCTTGTTCTTTACCCAAGTATAAGGAAACTGAAGTGACTCCCATCTGGGAACCAATCAAGGAAATTCCTTTTGTGAGGGGAGGAACAAATCCATATGACTCATTCATCTTCCTCTGAGATGTAAGCATAATCAGACCCTGTTGTCAGCCTGAGCCTAGTGTACACAGGATACCCCAAATGTTTCACTGACTCCCAGAGGCTGGTGAGAAGGTATCCAGAAAACGTGGGCTGATATCTTTATTTTATTTAGGCAGCAAATACTCAGGTTGACTCTATGGGGTCAGAATAAAAAAATGAAACTGCCTTGGGGGAGCTGCAGATCCTTCATCCAAATGTGTTATACCATCCCTGATCAACTAACCTTTGGGTAAGAGGAAGGACAAGAATACCCTACTCCAGTAACAGTTTACAGGTAGGCATAGTTGTGGTCATGGCTTTGGATATTCTGTGGCCCTGATTTCTGAGAGGTAAGGTAATTAACTTGTATACACTTACAGATTTTGCCACCAGATTCTGTTTACATGAGAAGTTGGTCACACAACAGTTAGTCATTCCTGGACAAGACTTGGAAAACTCAAAAAGAATTACTCAGGAAGGAAGGTTTTCCAAAGTCTATACAGACTTCTCATAATGCAGAAAATGTCTCCCAGGAGTTTTCTGTACATTCTTAACCCAAAGTTTTGATTGCTCCCATCTTGTGAATCCCAGGTGGAGTCCAGTTCTAATGTACAGATTTTAAGTGGAATTAACCTGGCCCTGCACTCTTGGGTTTCACAAAAAACCAGAGGAGAGATTCCCTCATGGAGGCTACTCTAAAACATCCTAAAGGATTTGGACCTAAGGAAGAAGCTGAGGTAAAATGAATATATCTAGAGAGTTTAACTCGGTCATTACGAACACTGATTCAAGTTGCTATGAATATAACATCAGATTAGGAGCAGTTAAAACCAGACTTCTAAAGGCAAAAAATGGGGAACAGATAGTGTGCTGATAGAAAGTTGTCAGGAATTCTCACTGGTTTACAGAAATAACATTGATTCACGAAGGACTATACATAGCTAAGCAATAGGGTATGGAATAAATTGTCTAGTGTGGTACTATTAGGTTAATTTGTAGCTACTTATAGAAACAGTACAGTTTTAAATATAAGAACATAGCTTAAAGGAGGGAGTAGTAGAATGTGATTGGGGTCTCATTTTAATGGCTCTCTGGGTCTGATAGCTAAAAAGACTTGTATTACTCAGATAAAAGTTATTTTCTTTTCTCAAATACTAGGAACTGGATTCAGAATTTGGAGCTATGAATTTAGATCATGGAGAGATGGGAAAGTGGAAGGTTACCAACTCCCAAAACTCTCCACAGTGGGGTAGAACAGAAAGAAAACCACTTGCTACACAATTAAACCAAACTGTGATGCAAATCACAGGCGATCTGCTAAGAAATTGCAAAGACAGAAAGGTCACCATATTTAGTCACCAAGTCGAAGAATCGACATCACCATTTGTCATACATTGTTTACCCTATATTTACTAGTAATTGGAAATACCATCTGTGCTTGCGAACTGGCTACATTCAAAGGGAATATAAAGATTGTTTGAGGTCAGGACTTCAATACTAGCTGAAGCAACATAGCAAGATGTTGTCTCTACAAGAAATTTTTAAAAATAAAAATTATTCCAGCATAGTAGCACATACCTATCACCCCAAGCTACTTGGAAGTCTGAGGTAAGAGGATTGCTTGATCCAAGAAATTTGAGGCTGCTGTGAGCTATGGTTATACCACTACATTCCAGCCTAGGCAACTCCATCTCTAAAAAATAAAAAAGCTTTCCATGTCTGCATCACAGAGGTGGTTTTCTAACTCGAATTCAGGTACCAGCTAGAGGTCTGAAAGTCCAGCAGTAGTGGGTGGAGGGGTCTGTTCTCAAGACTCCTTCCCTCTTAAGCCCTCAGTCCCCTCCCAGCCTTGGAGAAAACAGAGACCAGAGCCTCCCTTCTCTCAGACACCTGGAATCTTTCTCCAGCCCAAGCTCCAGCTATGTCTTTTTTCTGATACTAAATGTGTAGAGTTTGCTGAACACTAAACAATTCTCCAGCACCAAGTGGGTGTCCAACAACTCAATTCTGATAACCCTCAAGAGCACAGACCCCATAAGGCTCAGGGTTCAATTCCACAACACTGCCTTCACTGTAAATGCATTCAGAAACGCCAGAGGTCCATGCACCATGCAGAGCACTAAGCTACTGCCTATAAATTGGAGATTCCTATAACCCTCTCCTCAAATTGAATAGTTTAACAAAACTACTCAAGGACTCAGCAAAACACTTTATATTTACCAGTGGACTGCAAAGGAAACAACTCTGAAACAGACAAAGAGAAGAGATGTATAGGGCAAGGGAGTCGTTGGGGCAGATGAGGAGGGTAGCTAATTCTGGTAAATAGCTGTGATTAAATAAATCTCCCATTACTTGTGTTCATCAGGAGTACCTTACTGCAGAGAAATGCCCTTCCCATTATGACTTATTAGATATGCTTCCTTCTTTACCTATCACGATGCCAAACATAGACTCCACAAATTCCCATTGTTTTTTCTCATAAACAATCAGCTGAACAATTTTGCACTCAGTGGTCAAATCAAAACAGCTGTTACCCAAATTTTGTTTAAGTTTCTCTTTTTCCATCAGGTTCCTGTACTTTGACCTACTACTCTCAGAACCAACAAAGAGCCCCTCTTTATGCAACTCCTAAGAAACGGCTGACCTCAGGGTGAAACATTCTGCAATCTAGGATCTGATTTTGCCACCCTCCATTCTTCTCTCTCTCTTCCACCTTCTTCCTTTTTTGTTTGCACCTGATAACATAAAGCTTTTTTCTGCCTAATGTTTGAGATCCTCAAAGATCTTATAGTTGTATTTTACCCCGTTACAATTTTCTTTAGAATTAAGTAACTGCTTGCTTAAATGTTAATTTTTTTTTGGAGAATGTATAAAAACAGCCACAGGATGGTAACAATTATATCCTCAGAATGAGCCTCCAAACACCCCATCAGTTTCAACTTCCTGGAGGTCCCCAGCTTATCAAGTTTGTGTAGGTTCTCTCAGCATAAAGGCTCATTTCATGGATAGCTTGAGAAGGATGGAATGCCTGCAGGGAAGGATCTTAAGGATCTCATTGGGCTTTCAATTACCCCTTTTTTCAGTCTCAAGTTTATCCTTAATTTGGAGTCACTGAGCTCAGAAATTTACTTCCCAGTGTTATTTACACAGTTTTAAATGAGAAAATACTGAGTATCTGAAGAATCCAGCAAAATTACTCAAACACAGTGTATTTAAGTAATAGTAAGGCAACTAACATTTATATCTCAAGAAGAAAAGCAAACATACTTATCTTTTTCAAACAATAAACATGTCACTGATTATATTCATAACAAATCATTTACTAAACAATTAAATTTCAAAAAATTTCATAAATAATTATTGTTTATTAATTTGTTGAACACTTTTAGGAGATGCCAAGTCTCATCTCATAAAATTTAGCATTAAACTCAGATATACAAGATGACAAGATACAGAACAGAGACATCCACTGTCATAAATTCTCCACCCTGCAAAAAAGAGGAACGGATGTTTTGATGCATCTATGTAATTCACCAATTAATCTACCACAATTTCTGTGGAAATCTATTCCTTTTCTACAACCATAATGGAAGAGAGATTTTACATATTTTGTTTCTCTGGCAGCACTGCAATGCACTCTGCAGAACAAGTCAAGGTCCTTCCTTGATAATCCTCTCACTGACCCTTCACAATCTGGAGAGAGCAGGGGGCTGCGGGTGCACAGAGGCCCAAAGAACGCTCCAGGTCAGACCAACTCGCTGAGACAGGACCCCAGGGTCCCGGCTTCTGGTCCAGGCCCACCCTGTAACCAGAGGGGACTGATGAGGGATGAGTTGCCCAGTAAGTGAGTGCTATTCTCAGACTCTGGAGCTGACAGGGAGACCCGGTTCCCACCACAGCCAGTCCTGTAGGTTTCACCAATCCTTCTCCCTCTCCGGACACATGTCCCCACACACTCATCATTTCCCAGCTTCTATTGTGTCCGAACATCCTCTCTATGGCTCTCCAAGTACCTGCTGCAAAGCCAATACACCTGGACCTCCCAGAGCCAGGGGCAGGAAGAAGAGAGAAACAGAGCTCTGCCTGGTGAGAGAGAGAAAGGCTCCACCAGATTCTGGAAGCTGCCCCCTTCTGACCACGCACCTGATTGGATAAGGCTCTAGGTTGTCCCCTCCCCACCCCCCCCACCCCAGGCCAAGTGACAGGATATACATCAGACTGGAGCAGAAAGAGACTAGAATGATAGCCTCTTGTTGGCAATTACTTCAGCGGGAGTATTTTACTGTGAGGGATCTAGCCCTGCTCAAGGGATATTTGCATTTAACATGGTATATATAACTATGTCCATTTATAAATAATATATTTTTCACAAGTTGAAGCAATATAATGACAATTATTTCAAAAATTTTAGATTTTATGACCTTGTTGGCTTCTAGTTTGCTGTTGTTTTTTCTTTTTGTTTTGTCTTACTCTGTCACCAAGGCTGAAATGCAGTGGACTGATCATGGTTCACTGCAGTCTCAGACTCCTGGGCTCAAGCATTCCCTCTGCTTTAGTCTCTAAAATAACTAGGACTTCGAGACCAGCCCGGGAAGCTTGGTGAGACCTTGTTTCTACAATTAAAAAAAAAAAAATTAGCTGGGCGTGGTAGCGCACGCCTGTAGTTCCCACTACTTGGAAGACTGAGGAAGGATCGCCAGAGCCCAGTAAGTCGACGCTGGGGTGGCTGTGAGTGTGCCACTGCACTCCAGCCTGCAATGGAGTGAGACTCCAACTCAAAAAATAAATAAATAAAAAATAAAATAAAATAACTAGGACTACAGGTGTGCACCACTAGACCCAGCCAGAATGGTAGAGGAATTTCATGTAGCCTTTTCAGGCAAGGCTTCTTCTCTACCTGGGAAACACTGCAATTTAATCTTGAATGTAATTTTATGTACATTTATATCTATAGTAGTACAAACATATGCTATTCATAAATGGAAACAAATGACATTTATTTTAAAGTTTAAGATTTTTATAACCTTCTTGGCCTCTGATATTTTGAAAAAATAACCTGAGCTTTGAAAATGGAAGCAGTCTTCTCTGACAGTATTGTCCTATAAAATGTGATCAGCTTGTGCCATTTAAATTTTTTAGTAGCCACACTGAAAAGAAAAAGAAACAAAACTAATTGCAATATCTTACTTAACCCAATATTTAAAAATATTATCATTTTAAATGTAATTAGTAAAAGATTTTTTTGCAAAACAATTAAGTTTGAAATTTCCTCTGTATTTTAAGCTTCCAGAATATCTCAGTCTAGAGCAAACTGCCTATTCCAGTTACTCAGGAGTGCCAAGAGGCCAGTGGCTACCACACTGAAGTACAGCTCTGACTTCCCTGAGCACAAAAAAGTGAAGGGTCTGAGTTTTTTTTTTTCCTGCTAGAGGTAAAGGAACACCCGCTCCCTACCATCATTCTTCCTCAGGCCCGAGGGTTGGAGATATGAGGTCCTAAGAGAGAGCAGAGGCTGCTACAAGCACAAAGTGTCCTACAGTCTTATACCTGCTTCTTGATGGGGGGGCATCTACCTTCCAGAAATCAGTGAAAAAAGGACATTAAAAGATACAAGTTGTAATTAACTATGCAGTTTTGACAAATAAATAAGCTCACATAAACTTCACCTCCCTTAAGAATAAAATATTTTCATAATTTCCAAAAAATTCTCTTATGTTCCTTGGCAGGAAATTTTTCTTTCCCCAGAAGCAACTCACGGTTGTGATTTTTGAATTAATTGTCATTTAAATAAATGTAAAACATAAAATTTTTGCTACAAAACAGCTCAATTTACGTCCTTTTATCTCTTATGCTATGGTTATAAATTCTACATCTGCACATTATAAAGATCACAATGTGGTGTTATAAATTGTTTTAAATAGCCACAGGCCTTTTAAAGAAGTGAAGACAAAAATATGATATAAGTATTTGTAAAGAGATATTTTTTGAGGTGATGTAAATAAAGTGTTTCTCCTTTAAACTGCACCCAAAGTTTTTGTATCCATCAGTGGGTCTTGCCAAAAGTAACACTTACTGTGATGTTCTAGAGTTAAATTTTTATTCTGCGTCACCCATCTACATTTATTATCTGGGATTATTCTGGAAAAAGATCTATCCCTTCTTTCCTTTTCATTTTAAGCCATAAAATGAGGCATGCACAACAGTATGCCATCATTAAAATAAAGTGATGTACACTTTATTAGGCCTGAGCACTTCTTGAGGGTATAAACAAATTACATAAGAAAGGGGCCCAAATACCAATGGTCCCGACTCCTGCTGCACTTTATTCTCTCTTCCAACTTCCACCCATACGCTCAAGGGAAGTTTCCTGTAAATACTTGACAAAGAAAAAGAAGACTTGAACCTGTTTGCATATGGTTCTACATAAAATGTAGACATCACCCAAGTGGACACCTCATTACTACAGCCCCATGAAGGACAGTGGTACAGTTGAAGACTTCTGGTAAGCAGAGTTTCCAGCAGAGGTATTTGTTGTCCACTTTGCATTAAAAACAAAAAAAAAGGTAAAATGTGCATTATATACTAACTGACTGTTTCCATGCAAATGTTCACCATACAGCTATCTCAGCAGAGAATTTTAATAATCAAGTGGACAGGATGACCTGTTTTGTAGATACAGTCAACCTATTTTCCATTTTCCTCTGTCACTGTCCCAACCTATTTTCCATTTTCCTCTGTCACTGCCCAATAAGCTTATAAACAAAGTGGCCATGGTAACAGTGACGAAGCTATGCACGGGCTCAAGCAACATGGACTTCTAGTCACCAATGCTGAATGCCCAATCTGCCAGCAGCAGAAAGAAACACTGAGTTCCCAATATGTCATCAACCTCCAGTATTATCAGCCAGCCACCTGGTAGCAGGTTGATTTTATTGGGTGCCTTTCATCATGGAAGAGGCAGTGTATTATTTCTATAGGAATAGACACTTAAAAATGCATTTGTCTTCTGTGCATGCAATGCTTCTGCCCAAAGTGTCACCTGTAGATTATATGAATACCTAATGTTTTTCATAATTATATTATCTCAAACACTGTTGCTTCTGATCAAGAAACGAATTTCAAAGCTAAGGAAGTGTGACAGTGGGCCCATGTTCATGGAATTCATGTTCTCAATGTGTTCTCTCCATTATAAAATAGCTGACTTTATATTATATAAAGGTGGACTGTTCTCTTGAAGGCTTGGTTAAAGACCCAAGTAGTTGGCAATATCTGCAGGGCAGGGGCAAGGTTCTATGAGCTTGGAGTATGAGCTCTGAATCAACATCCAATATATAGTACTCTTTCTTGTAGCCAGAATTTACAAGTCCAGGAATAAAAATGGGAGAGATACCAGACTCCGAGTAACCCACTAACAAAACTGTTGCTTCCTCTTCTCACTTGTTTATGATCTCTTGAACTAGAGGTCTTTGTTCCAGAGAGAGGACTGATTCCACCAGGAAAACAACAATGGTTCCACTGAACTGGACATTATGACTTTCACTAACCACTTTGGGCTCCTTATGCCACTGAGTCAATAAGCCAGGAAGGGAGTTATGGTGGTGGCCGAGGTGCTTGTTTCAAACTACCAAGGAGAAACTGGACTAATACTCCACAATGTAGGTAAGGAAGAGTATGCCTGGAATATAAAGATCTCTTAGAGCATCTGTTAATATTACAATGCTGTGTTTTTAAGGTCAATAAAAAAAACTACAACAACCGAATCCAGATAAATCTACAAATGGTCTAGAACTTTCATGAATGAAGGTTTTTTTCACCTTGCCAAGGACATAATTAAGATCAGCTAAAGTTCTTGCCGAAGACATATATACCAGTTTCAAATAAAAAAAGTTAAATCAAAATTGTCATGAGTATCTTGGTACGTTAGTGTGACCTTTTTTTTTACTCTCCTATACCTTTATTATATATATTATCTTTATATCAGAATGCTAGTGCTATTAATTTTATGCAATAGCATTTAAGTTACCGGACATCAGAAGAGTAAACATTACTCAAGGGCCTTACTCCCTCTTCTGGAGGAAGAAAGTGATTTTTCAGTTTAGATAAGACAATTGTATGATGTTAAGCATAATCATGGCCTTGTTACAGCCTTTATTGACAGATTAAATATGATTTAAGAAGATAGGTGTTAGTGCTAAATAAGGAATGGACTTGTGATGGTTAATTTTATGTGTCAGCTCAGTTTGGCTAAAGGCTCAGACAGCTGACACATTATTATTTCTGGATGTGCCTATGAAAGTGTTTCCCAGAGGTGTGAGCAATTGGACCAGTAAACTGAGTAGAGAAGATCTATCCTTATCAATGTGTGTGACCACCAGCCTATCTGTTGAGGTTCCAAACAGAACAGAAGTGCAGAGGAAAGGCATGTTCTCTTTCTCTCCAACTGGAGGATCCATCTTCTTTTCCCCTTGGATATGGGACATTATGGTTCTAAAGCCTTTGGTCTCCAGTACTTATTCCAGCATGCCATACCCACTCTCAATTCTCAGGCTTCTGTTCTCCAACATGGAGTACAGCATCTGGTCCCCTGGTTTTCAGGACTTTGGATTTGGAGTGATTTACATTATCTTCTTTCCTGGTTTTCCAGTTTTCACAGAGTATATTGTGGGACTACTTCTTGACCCCCATAATTGCATAAGATCATTACCATAAGTCTCCTGTTATATATCTAAATCTAAAGCTATAGATATTTTATTAGTTCTGTTTCTCTGAAGAACGCTAATACAGTGTGTCAGGAAGAAATTACCACTGCTACAAAGACTTGTAAGCAGAAATCAGTTTGGCAAGAGGAGAGGCAGCCCGTGTGGCTGCAGCAAGCCTTGAGATGACAAAAGGGTAGGATCAAAAGCTGGGGCCTGGTAAACTGTGTTATTATCTACTGTTCTCTGACATTACCTCAAATGTAGTGGCTTACAACTCCAAAGATTTAATATGATGATTTCTGTGAGCTGAATATTTGGGCACAGATGAGCTGAGTGACTATGCCTCAAAGTCTCACACAAGTCTGAGGCTATAGTCTGAACTGAGGGTTGACTTGGGGAGAATTTCCTCCCAAGCTCAATCAGTAGAGTGCTTGACATTATTCAATTTGAAATGAGGTGCTACGTTTCTTTCTGTTGCCTGGGTGCTCATTTTGTTCTTTGTCAAAGTGGCTCACATAGAGATTCTTAGAACATTAGAGATTGCTTTACTAGAATGAATAATGAAAGAAAAGGAGAGAGAAAAAGGAGGGAGTGGACAAGAGAGAATAAGAAAGAAATCACAGGATTTTGTTTTGTTTTGTTTTGAGTCAGGATCAAAACAGTAGATCCTGCTACTCAAGCTGGAGTGCAGTGGCACAATCATAGCTCACCACAGCCTTAACTTCCTGGGTTTTGTTGAACCTCCCATTTCAGCCTCCCAAGTAGCTGGAAACACAGGTGTGCCTAATTTTTTTTTATTTTTTGTAGAGACCAGGTCTTGCTATGTTGCCTAGACTTGTCTCAAACTCCTGGTCTCAAGTGATCCTCCTACCTTGGTCTCCCAAAATGCTGGGAATATAGGCATGGGCCACTGTGTCCAGCTTATACCATGGTCTTTTAAATAATTAAATGTTTGGAGTAATATGCAATCATTCTTGCTGTGCTCTGTATGGGTCCTCCCATATAAATTAGTGGCCTTAAAAATGGAAGCCCAAGCTGGGCTCGGTGGCTCAGCCTGAAATTCCATGCTTTTGGAGGTCGAGGTGAGTGGATTGCCTGAGCCCATGGGTTCGAGACCCGCCTGGGCAACTTGGTGAGACCTCATCTCTACAATAAATAAAAAAATTAGCCGAGTGTGGTAGTGCACGCTTGTAGTTCCAGCTACTTGGAAGGCTGAGGCGGAAGGATCACTGGAGCCCAGCAGGTCGAGGCTGCGGTGGCCGGGAGCGGCCACTGCACCGCAGTCTGGGTGACAGAGTGAGACTCTAACTCAAAAAAAAAAAATGGAAGCCCAGATATCTCTCTTCCCCAATTCTCTCTCTGCCAGGTAAGGATACAACCTGAAATTACCCAGTAAACAGTACTTTGTTAATAGCAGCCTACACAAAAATGAGAGTGGTTTCCCATTATTTTTATTGCATAGTTTATGAGAAATGAGTCACTAGCCCTTTTGCGCTTTGAGTCTTTATGGAGGCTGTCCACCACATAGGCCAAGATGAGGCACATGAATCGATTTCTAGATATAGTGAAAAGGCATGGGAAGGTATAGTGTCAGAGGATGACAATATCTAGATGTCATTTAATTTCAACTTCTCACTGGTGTAAAATGAAAAAACAGGCTCAGAGGGGAGGTGATTTTTCTTAGATTACATTGCTGGAGCCGGGTTTGGTGGCTCAGCCTGTATTCCCGCGCCTTTGGAGGCTGAAGTGAGTGGATTGCCTCAGACCGCGGGTTCAAGACCTACCTGGGCAACTTGATGAGACCTCATA
>NW_007253921.1:261183-291312 GCF_000164805.1 Carlito syrichta
GGGAGCAGCCACTGCACTCCAGTCTGGGAGACAGAGTGAGACTCCAACTCAAAAAATAAATAAATAAAAATAAAGATTACGGAACCAGGCCTCTGAGTTGTGTTCTATGATACCTCCCACCCCTTCTTCTAATTCTGCTATCTCTAAGTGTGTGCTCTATCTATAAGTAACATGACAACATGAGTTTTATAAGTTTTGTCTCATATACATCTAATTTCTCTAGGAAGCAGATGCTGGCATAATCCCCGCTGTGCATGTGGGGAGGCTGGGGAGTCCCCCAAAATCGCACTTACTTGTCTTAGGTCATAGATATGGTGAGAAAATAAAGGTTCTGTCCCAACTGGGACCCTGGTTGCATTCAAGTCTTCCAAGGGGGCTATGGGGATTGTGTTTACATAACTATTAACAGCAAGAAGTTGACATGGGGTGAAGGTGAGCAGTTAGAAGATCAGCAAGACCTTTGGGAAGGTCTTATTGAATGAAGGGTCCAGGTGATAGAACCTTGAAAAAGTGTCCTCACTTTTTTGGTGACAGATTCCAATATAATTTAGAACTCTGGTAACCAGGCACCACATTCTAGAAACAGTCCTGCATTCAGACCACTTGATGTGACAGACTTAAGAGCAAAGCCTGACTTTTTTAGGCTTTTGTCTTAGCAAGGCCTGAAGTGAAAGCCTTTTCCATTCATGCAGATGCAGATGTCAGCTCATTTCTCACTCCTGACACCTTTGGGCTTTTGCAGGGGCATCAGAGATAAAAGATGGCAGAACAGGGGAAACCTGTCGAGGACAGAATTCAGGTGTGATCTCATCAGTGAAGCTTCACACTTCTTCCCATCATAATGTATATAGGGGAAGAGATGAGTGGCCCCTACTTAGACATGAGCATATGGTCAGGTACTAGAAGTCTTGTGGGTCTGTCAATGTCATATCCCATTTCATGATGACAGACTGAAGAGTGACTGTTGGAGACTAAGTTTGTCTCCCCAGATATAAATCCCAAGACTTCTATCCAAATACAGTCAATTCTGAGGCACTGGGTGTTGGTGAGGGAACACAGTTCACATGGTCAAAAGATGTGCACATGTAATATTTTAATAGCTACAACTAGATTACTTTCCAAAAAGGCTATGGCAGGCACACTGTCCTCAGTAGTCTCTGAATGTGCCTGCTTTTCTGAACCCAGCCTCCCTTGGATGTTAACTTTCTCTTACTTTTTGATAATCTGTTTTCTGTGTGTCAAGTAAAATCATATTGCTTTTTTACTCTCAATTAATTTCTCAATGAATACTTGTCACTGAATATTCTCTATTGATTAGTAGGGTTTTCTATTATCTGAGCCATCTGCTCAGATCTTGAAAGGTCCTGTATGGGTTTTCTCCTATCCTGGAGTCTTCTAATAGTTCCTTTGCCAGGTCAGGAATCGCTGTAGCAATTTCTCAAGAAGCCCTGTGCACAGTCTCCAAAATGGGGAGAAAATGAGGCTTCCCCAGTCCATTCCCCTCCACATCAAGACAGAGCCTCAAGGGGCTTAGAGGGAATTTCATGAAGCCTTCATTGTGAACAGTTCTCAGTTTGGACCCATTTGCTGTAAGCTTCCATTTGACATCCCAAAGCCTGTGTTTCTCATCTCTATAATGAGACTGTTTATTGAGGACTCAGTGGGATGATGGTCTTCATAGAGCACCTTCATATTTAATACAAGTGGGAGCTGTTGTTCAGAGTTCACAAAATATCATGGGGATTTTCAAAAAGTATTTTTAATCAACTGACATCAAATTTTACTTTAAAATCTAGAAATTTTCACCCACCTATGTCCTCCACATACACATATCTCTGAAGGTTTGGGACTTCCCAGTCTGAGTTCCAGACCTGAATCCTCTGGTGGTTCATGGTGCTGTTGCTGCCTGTAAGTCCCTCCTTTTCTTCCCAGTATAAAAATGAGTCTTCCCTGAACCTACAAAAGATCTTCATGATGTAGACTACCCCAGCAGGTACAAGGGAAAAGCTGGTATTATGTATGCCAGATTCATCCATATTGTTGTAGATAGCTGTATTGTTCATACATTTTAATTGCCATATAATATTACAGTGTATGAGTATGCCATAATTTATTACATTGTTAATGGGTATTAGATTGTTTCAATTCTGTATCTATTAAGAATACTGCTGCCACAAGCTTTTTCATTTTTTTTTGTTATATACTTTTTTACATGTTTTTATTATAGATTTCTTTTGTAAATATAGATAGGTACGAAATTACTGGAATATAAGATATGTGCACATCCAACTTTAGTAGACAATTTCAAGCATTTTCCAAAGTCTTTATACCAATTTACATACCCAGAATCAAGTACAAGGGTTCCAATTCCTCCACATCCTTGCTATCATTTAGTTACTGATAGTCTTTAATTTTAGCCAGTCCGATGGGTTTGTAGTTCTACCTTATTGTAGTTTTAACGTGTGTTTTTTTAAATATAAAGTTGAGTGCCCTTTTTATTGTTATTGGCAATATTGCTGTCCTCTTGTGAAGTACCTTTTCAAGTCTTCTACTACTTTTCTACAAAATTGTGTAACTTATTTACTGAATTGTAAGAGTTCTTTCCATATTAACAATAGGAACCCTTTGTCTAGTATATGTGTTTTAAATGGTTTTTCCACTATATAATTTACTTTTATTCAATTAGGTGTCTTTAATAACCAAAGAGTCTTAATTTTAATACAGCCCAATGTATCAATTCTTTTATTTACACTGAATGAATATAAGTCCTTTTAAAGAATCTTCCTAGTTCCTATTTTCTTAAAATATTTTATCTATTATTCTTGGATTTAAGTTTTGTTTTTCCTTTCATATTTAGATCTGCCATTCACCTGAAATTAGTTTTTATGTCTGGTGAAGGGTAGAATTCCATTTTATTTTTTTCCATATGAACATTCAATTGCTTCAGCAACCCATTTACTACTGTAATATCTCTATCACAAATCAATTGTCCATATATGTATGCACAGTTCTGTTTCTGGACATCATTCTTTTTCATTGGTTTATTTTTATCTATTCTTTTCCACTGCCATGTTGTCTTTAATACTCTAGTTTTATAAGGCTGAATATCTACTAGAATAAGTACTCCATTATATTATTCTCCAATCTTGTGTTAGTTACTCTAATCCTGTGCACTTTTATATACATTCTAAAGTCAAGATGTCATTTCTAATCCCCAACCAATTAAAATGTATATATACTTGTTAATATTGCTATAAAATTAAATCTATTCATTAAATTTGAAAAATATCAGAAAATTGTCATATTTACAATATTGATTCTTCCAATCAATAAACATGGTATATCCCTCAATTTATTTAGCTCTTCTTCAAATTCTCTCATATTTAAAATTTTTCAGTAAAAAAACCTTGCACACTTTTCATTTTATTTATTCTGAGATACTTTATAAACTGATAAATAGTAAGTGGCACAATTTGTTTGTAATTTTATTTTTTAGTTGTGTAGCAATTTATAAGTATAAATTAACATTTAATTAACAACCTAATACACTAGATTAACTATCAATGTAAATGCTATTAGCAGCAAATAATACAATTTATGTTTTACTTTGACTTTGATCTAATGACAAATAATAAATTTATTTCTAGTAGTTATTAAGTTCTTCTGGATTTTCTGCATATTTAGTCATGTTACTTTTATTTTTACATTTCTAATTCTTATATTTTTTATTTCTCTTTCTGGCCTTATTCCACTCCTGGAATCTTCAGGATTATGTTGAAAAGAAGTGTTGATAGTAGACTCTTCTGCTTCATTTTTATTATCATTTTTTAAAAAATCATATTTGCTCTGGTTTTCATAGGATTTTTATAGGCTAGACTAATCTGGAAAGATTTTTTTAAAGAAGACTGCATGTGAGTTCATTTTAAATACTGAGTATGTGTTTCCCAGAAAGATGTGGGGGAAAAAGGGAACCTTCCAGGCCAAGGAGTAAGAGCAGCAGGAACTAAAGCAAGGAATTATATAAGAGCTTGCTGGACTCAGAAAACTGCTGGGCTCAGAAATGTCCACAAACTAACACATCAAAGCTGCATCTTCCAGATTCAAATACATTCTGGGACACATTTTGTTTTAAATAATTAAATCAATGAATGAATAAATGCAGTATATAGGGGGAATAAAAAAGGTTTTAGAGTCAGTGTTTATGTGCTTACTAAAATTAGGAGTGGCTTATTTCTCTGTACTAGACTTACTTATTGTTCTTTTATGATAAACTATATTATATAAGGTATCTAAAGGAGTCAAGTTCACAGAAAAAGTAAAATGGTGGTTTTCAGGGGCTGGAGGGAAAGATAAATGGAGAACTGTTTACTGAGTATAAAAAATTTCTGGAGATTGGCTTCCCACAGTGTGAATATACTTAACACTACTATATACTTAAAAATGTCTAATATGGTGAATTTAGTATTATGTATATTTTACCACAGGTAAGCATTTTAAATAAATAAACAGCTCATTGCAGTGGTTCACACCTGTAATCTCAGTATTTTGGGAGGGTGAGGTAGAAGGATAGCCTATGTTCAGGAGTTTGAGACCAATCTGGGCAACATGGTGAGACATCATCTCTATAATAAATAAAAATTAGCCAAGCATGGTGGACATACCTGTAGTACCAGCTACTTGAGGCTGAGGTGGACGGGTCACCTGAATCTAGGAGGTCAAGAATGCAGTAGCCATGAACGTGACACTGCACTCCAGCCTGGGTGATAGAGTGAGACTCCAACTCAAAAAATAAAAATAATAAATAAATAAATAGTGGCTATAACATAAAGCTACTTAGGATAATAATACATTATGCCTATATTATCACATTGGTGATATTAGCCAGGTTTGTCAGAATGTTTTCTCAAAGATATAACCTCAGCCGGGCTCGGTGGCGCAGCCTGTAATCCCGCACTTTGGGAGGCCGAGGTGAGTGGATTGCCTGAGCCCGCGGGTTCGAGACCCGCCTGGGCAACTTGGTGAGACCTCATCTCTACAATTAATCAAAAAATTAGCCGGGTGTGGTAGCGCGCACCTGTAGTTCCATCTACTTGGAAGGCTGAGGCGGAAGGATCGCCGGAGCCCAACAGGTCAAAATCACATACAAAAAAAGCTCAAATAGTGAAACCTATCCTAAGTAAAAATAACAAATGTAAAGACGTCACATTGCCTGACTTCAAATTCTCCTACACCACCATAGTAACTAAAACAGCATGGTGCTTGTACATAACATAGAAAGATCAATGGAACAGAACAGAGAACCCAGAAATAAAACCACATAGCTACAAACAACTGATCTTCAACAAAGTTTACAAAAACTAAAAATGCAAAAAGAACACACTATTCAATAAAAGGTGTTGGGAAAATTGTCTAACCACATGCAGAAGAATAATACTCCTGTGTCTTACCATATACAAAAATTAACTCAAGATGGATTAAGGACTTAAACCATAAAAATCCTAGAAGAAAACTAAGGATGAACTCTTCTGGACACTGGCTTAGACAAAGAACTTATGATGATGGATTCAAAAGCAAATGCAACAAAACCAAAAATAAACAAATGAGACAATTAAAGTAAATAGCTTCTACACAGCAAAATAAATATACAACAGACTAATAAAAAAACTTATAGAATCAGAGAAAATACAAATTATGCTTCAAATAAAGGGCTAATATCCTCAATCTAAAAGAAAGTCAAACAACTCAACATGAAAAATACAAAGAATCCCAGTAATTAACTGGCAAAAACATGAACAGATACTTCTCAAAAGAAGACACACAGGTGGCCAACAAACATTTTTTTAAAAATGTGCAATATCACTAATCAGCAAGAAATGCAAACTGAAATCACACTGAGATATTATCTTTCACCAGTCAGAATAGTTATTAAAAAGTCAAAGAGTAAAAGATGTTGGCACAGATGTGCGGAAAAGGGAATGTTCATATGCTGTTGGTGGGAATGTAAACTAATTCAATTTCTAAGGAAAACAGTATGAACGTTCTCAAAGAACTAAAAACAGAACTACCATTCTAGCCAGCAATCCCACTACTGGGTAGGTACACAAAGGAAAATAAATCATTATGCTAAAAAAAAATCTGCATGCTTATGTTTATCACTATTCACAACAGCAAAGTCATGGAACCAAACTACATATCCATCAATGATAGAATAAAGAAAATGTGGTATATATACACCATGGAATATTACACAGGCATAAAAAAAAAAAGAACAAAATTGGGTCCTTTGCAACAACATGGATGGAGCTGGAGAACACCCTCCTAGGTATTCAGAAACAAAACACAAACACCACATGTTTTCACTTACATATGGGAGGCAGACATAAAGATAAAAATAATAGAAAATGGGAACATTAAAAAAGCAGTGACAAAGCCACAGCAAGACACCCCCAAAATTATACTGCACTCCTATCCAAGTTGAGGATTATCAGAACCAGATCTTGTGGGAGTTTCCCCTCAAACAGCTACAAAGCCAGAAACTCCACATGCAGTGTCACAGAATCTCTGGACAAAAGTGAGGTACAGTAGGATGAGAAAAGGCAAGAGTGGCAAAGTACTTGGGACGAAGCTCAGTACTGCAGGGTGGGGGTGTTGGTGAGGCTCCCAGCAGAAAGAGATGCCTTCTCACACCAATACCCTTTCCTACTTTTAGTAACAATGACTTTGAAAAGGGTCTCACTCACATCATTTCAGGTATATTAGAGATATTAAAATGCATCTACCTCACAAATGTTTTCATGGTAGAAAAAAAGAATCAGTTATTTCTTTGCATTGGAAATACTGTATTTTGCATGTTTTTTATGTCTTGTTTCTATTTGCATTTTTTAAATTGGGTAGTGCTTTTGGATTAGTTAGTTTTTAATACACTAAAGATTTTTTTTTTAGGCTTCGGATATTGTCTTTGACCTTAGGAAAGCTCAGGGGTGGTAGGCTTTGGGTCCTGAGAAAATGACCTTGACCTCCACTCGTCACCATGCACATGCTTTGGGCAGTTGTATCTGGTCCTGTCACATCACCTCCACATAAATGCCATTGGGCCTCAAAGATCCAGATCTACCTCCAAACACCTCCCAGATACCTGCCTTGCACAACCCATGGGAACCTCACACAACCCAAGTGGAAAGCAAGGTTCATTCCTCCCCACCTCTGCTACTCCAGAAGATCCCATCTCGGCAAAAAGCACCATGATCATTCTGTCTCCAAGTTATAAGCTCAGGAGCCATTCTGAGGGTTCTGCCTTCAATACACATATGGAAGTAGGCATGAGACCTCTTTTTTACTCACATTTCTTTTCCCTGACTCACCTGTTCCTACCTCAGTGAAAGACACCATCATGAACATGGTTTCAACTTTTACTGAGATCATTTCATCCTCTAGGTAGCACCTTCATCTGCCTCTCTCCATCCTCGTCTCCAAGCCTTAGCATGGCTCTAGTCACCGCCACCTGGATTTATCTGATGGGCTCCTATCTAGTCTCCTTTGTTCCAAGCTGGTCCTTTTGACTTATCTTCTCCAACTGTGCTATTCAGAGCTCTGCTAAAGGTCAATTGGAGCACATCAATTCATTTGTAAAATCCTTCAGTGGGCCCCACAGCTTCTGAGTTAAATTTTAAATCATTCAGCATATAAAACTATTTTAAATCTGGCTCTGGTTTCTGCCCAGCTTTACCCCATGCTCCCTCTCCAACTCCATGTTCTTTTAGTAAGCATTTCAGTATACACTCTGCACCAATACTACTGAAAGATCCACACATGCTCCTTCCTCTCCTGCCATTTCTTTTGTCTTTAGACATGCATATTTTTTATGTTTTGTTCTTATTTGCATTTTTTAAATTGGGTGCTTTTGGATTGGTTTGTTTTTAATAAGCTGACTTTTTTTAGGCTTCTGATATTGTCTTTGACCTTTGGAAAGCTCAGGGGTGAGTTTCACTCTGTCACCCAGGCAGAAGTGCAGTGGCATGATCATGGTTCACTGCAGCCATGAACACCTGAGATTAAGTGATCCTCCTGCCTCAGCCTCCCAAGTAGCTAGAACTACAGGCATGCACCATCTGCCTGGCTGGTCTCAAATTCCTGGCCTCAAGCGATCCTCCAGCCTTGGCCTCTAAAAGTGCTAGGATTACAAGTATGAGTCATCACACCTGGATCTTTCTGCCATTTCTAAATAAATGGATTTTCTAAATACATCATAACATTTCATACTATTTTACTTATATAAACTTTGTTTCTGCCTCCTGAACTTTTCCCTCAACTTCTGGGCCTAATTTAACTAAAGTGCACTAAGCCCGGATCAGTAGAAAACAAGTACTGTCTTCACATTACTTATAACTAATGTGGTTTTCTTTTGGAGTCCTAGCACTAATTTCAGGAAAACAAATTAATGCCCATTTCTGTTCAAACTGCCTACTTGAACCATTTAAATTACCCCTAGATAACTTTCACACTTTTTAAAAAAGTGCTATCTCCCAGCTCATGTCTTTCAGATGGATGATGTATTGGGGTAGTGTGAATAAATATTAAAACTTTTACTGATGTTTACTTTCATCCATAAAGATAGAAACTATGCTTTGTAACATACTGATAATAGTTCATACAGACTACATAAATAGACCAGGCATGGTAATTCATGCCTGTAATTTCAGCATTTTAGCAGGCTGAAATGGGAAAATTCCTTGAGTTCAGGAATTTGAGACCAGCTTAAAGAACACGAGCAAACCTTATCTCTACAAAATTGGGTCCTTTGCAACAACATGGATGGAGCCTGGCATGGTGGCACGTGACTGTAGTCACAGCTACTGGGACGCTGAAACAAAATGGTCACCTGAGTCCACATGGTATGGTAAGCCATGATTATGTCACTGAATTCCAGCCTGGGTGACAGAATGAGACCCCTATTCAAAAACAAAACAAAACAAAAAGAGACACAAAAATACATTTGTTAGGGGTATGTGCTCCAAAGTGTTGTACTGACAGAAGTTCAAAACACACAGGATACAGACCACTGGTTTCTTCTGGTTTCTGCTCATTTTCTATTATTGTTCAGATAGTTCACCCCACTTGAGCTCCTTGGGCTACTCGATGTTTCTCAAGCTCATCAAGCTCATACTCATCTTTTCCCCACATATACTCCACAGTGCATTTCACCCCTTCACTCAGGACTCTGCTGAAAACAATATCCCTAGAAGTCATCCAACTTTCTGTTTAGTTATCCTGCTTTATTGTTCTCTATCAAACTTACATTTGCCTGACATAGATTAAAAGCTCAGAGAGCATGGGAACCTTTTCTGTGTTGTTTCCAGCTCTTTCTCTAGTGTAGCAGTAATTCTGAGCTGAATAGATGAATGTGGATTCTGCTTCTGTCATCATATGCCCTCCTGGGTATAGATCACTCTCTGGTTAACCTTGTGTGACTGCCTGGCATGTTTGCTTTTCTAAAGGGCAGCACTGGTCCAAGAGAATGTTCCTTAAGAATGAAAGTGTTCTGCATCTGTGCTGTAGTCAAAACTGTAGCCATTAACCACATGTGGCTATTGAGCATTTGAGATGTGGCTGGTGTGACTAAGGATTCGAATTCTTCTTAGTATTTCATGTTAGTTATTCAGGTTCAAGTAGCCACTTGTGGCTGGTGGCCACCATACTGGGCAGTGCTCCTCTGGATTGTGAGCTTCTTGAAGGCCTTTTTCACTTTTGTTCTCTAGTAGCCAACACAAGACTTGTTGTATACCAGACACTTAGTAAGTGCCAAATGCATGCCTAGCCTAAGATGTACCTTAGAGAGGGCAGGGAATTAGTGTTTTAATATGAAATGCTAATTCTTTTTTTTTAGTTCACATGACTCCCCAAATTGGCATGATAACCTCGAAGAACCTACAGATGGTGAATCCTAGGGTTTGAGAATGTAATTGAGATGGAGCAGAGAAAAGCAGACTAACTGGAAAGACCTTTCAGAGTTGTATCATCTTGAGGCAGTCAGAAAAATTCAACAAGTCAGAGGAATCCTTAAAGAAGCCAGTAGGTAAGAAAAGCAATCCAGTAACTAATAATGAAGATATCATTGAGTCAGACACTGATGCGCAAAGAAAAAGAAAAAAACACAAAGACAACAAAAGAGGAACAGGCAAATAAAAATATTAATAAGCTTGCTGCCACTAAAACCCCAAATAATAAATTTCAGAAAGTTACTGATTTGCTGTAAGCTACCATAGAGCTACATAAGGACATACTGTATCCCAAAAAAGCTACTGTCTTTGTAAAACTGCAGAAGCCAATGCTGCTGACCAACCATGTCTGAGAGCCTTTGCCTCAGTTCAGCCTTCCAAGTGGCAGGGAACATGAGAAGCAGCAGCCTGTGATCTGGCCCTTGCTTATAATCTGGACTATGATAAAGACAGCAGTAAAATGTAGAAAGAAAGGACTATGAGGAATGCGGACCACTGGAGAAAGATGGATTAAAACATATGAAGAGAAGGCCAGTGTGACAGAGACCTAAAAGATACCTGAGAGGGTCCAAGATGGGAAAAGAGGTAGATGACACGCAGCAACTTACTTTGTTGATGTCCTAGCTGATTTTCCTGGGAAAATGTCTGAAAAAAGAGAGTGAAGCAGCATGGCCTGTATTAGCAGAAATGCCTTAGCTCAATGAAATTCTAAGTAACAAAGCTTCTTCACTAGTGCAGTTACAGAAATAATGTTGACCTTTCAGTATATGGCTCAGATCCCAGCAAACAGGTCAAATAATCAGAGCCACCCCCTGGTTATAAATCTGACAAATTATCCGCCAAATTTGGAGAAAATAAATCTAATGCTCTTTTGATAGTTTTCTTCCTGACCCCCACAAATCCAAATCAGTTACTGAACATCACAATAATTTACATCAAGTAACTTACTTTTTTTTGTTTTTAATTATCTGACCAGGCATGGTGACTAATGATCTGTAATCCTTATATTTTGAGAGGCTGAAGTGGGAGAACTGCTTGAACCTAGGAGTTTGAAATCAACCTAGGCAACATAGAGAGACCTCATCTCTAAAAATTTCAAAAAAAGTTCCCAGATATAGTGGTACATGCCTGTCATCCCAGCTACTCAGAAGGCAGAGGCAGGATTGCCTAAGGAATTCTTGATTGATGGGGCTGCAGCAGTGATTTGTGATTGTGCCAATGCACTCAGCCTGGGAGACATAGTGAGATACCAACTGAGAAAAACAAAAATAAAAAAATTTTTATTGAGAACTTTGATGATATTTCCATCTTCTGGCCCAATAAATTAGGAATATTTTCCCACTAGTCTTTTCAGATTTTTTATTTAGTGTATATTATAAATGTAAATTATGTCTTCATCTTACTTCCTTTGTGCTGCTATAACAAAAAAACTGAGACTGGGTAATTTAAAAGATAAGAAATATTTTTGACTCATGGTTCTGGAGGGTGAAAAGTCCAAGACTGTGGGGCCAAATCTGATGAGGTCTTCTTGCTGCATCAAACCCATGGCAGAGAGGGTAAAGGGTGAAGAGGTGAGAGAGATGGAGGCATGATTGCCAAATTCATTCATTTATCAGGAAGTCACTAACTCAATAAGTAACCTTCCCAATAACAGCATTAATCTACTCAAGAGGACAGAACATTCACAACCTAATTACTTCTTAAGGGTCTCACCTTCAACACTATTTTGTTGTGGATTAAAATCCCAACACATAAACTTGGGAGGACATAATTAAATCATAGCAAACTATAACATAAAAACTTTAGCATTTTTCAAAAAGATAAAAATCCTAGAGAAAAATGAAAGTCAATTTCTAAAATTTGAAAGGTACTGATCATTTTGGCTTTTCCTGTGGTTTGATTGGATAAAGAAGAAACAGTAAAAAACCTCTTCCAGAAGTGAACATTGCCCATGATTCAAATTGGGTTAGATATATTTTGTCTTTGGATCTTGATTTTTATTTAATTCTTTAGAATAAAGGTCATGAAACATCATTAACTCACCAATGACAGAGTTTAGTTAAGAATGAAATCCTAGGCAAATTTCAGAAGATTTATCTCATATTATATCCTAGACTCATATATAGAAATTCAGAGTAGATTGAGAGGGAGCAATTAAATTTTGCATTGTGATGTAAGAAAAGATATTATAAATGCTACATACAATCTTGGTTCTAAAAGAACCAAGAGAAGAAAAAGAAGAGGTTTGTTTTCCTTTTACATGTTTGACACTACCTCCCCATTGGCAGATTCAGATTTTTTATGTATTCATGCTACTTGTTTTCTATGTTCTTTCTTTGATTTGTGTTGGGCTAAAAAGAGCCTTTTCTCTGGTTTATCATAGCTACCATCAACTGTACGAGCATATCTAACACAGGGAGCAATTCACCAGCAATATAGTAGATGACATGCAGGATAATGACCAGACATCATTGTTGATGTGGCCAGAAAGATTAATTTACATGTATGAATTTTAGGTACAATAATTTTTTTAAAACATCTTATAAGAAAAAAGTTTGGAACATTCTGTTTGGCATTCAGTCTTCAACTTGAAAAACGTATCTATTATAATTAGAAGTGAACTCATCAGTATGAATATTTAAATATTTTAAAAAGCTGAAAAAGTGGATAAGTTCATTTGCAGAGAAGTAAGCCTAATTTTATGATCTACTGTAAATTATAAACCAGTTTCTCAATGGCTTTCAGCACATGGTTGTTAGTTCTGAAAGTGATTATTGTGCTCTTACAGGTCTGTTCCTTTAAATAAAGCAATCACACTTCTTCTCTTTTCAACTCCACCAAAAAAACCTACTTTGTATACTTATTGACAAAAGCATATACAAGCAGTCTGCACTTTGCACAATAATGCAGACGATAAAAATGTCCCACTTGCTGAAACCATGCAAAATAATCTTTTTTTTTTTTTTTTTTTTTTTTTGCGTTGGAGTCTCATTCTGTCGCCCAGACTGGAGTGCAGTGGCTGCTTCCGGCACAAAATAATCTTAATAATCATTCAGAATAAATTACAGTTGTGACTTTTGGCAAACTCTTTTTAAAAAGCATATAGTATTATTAATCTCTGAAAACAAAAACTGCATTCCAAAATAAATAAAACATTCAAAGCATTCAAAATTTTTACTGTTAAATGCATAACACAATGAAAATTAATAAAACATACTTATTAAGTAGACTATAATTTAAACAGTGGAAACACTGAAAACCAAGTATTTTATTTCTCTGTAAAAAACTGTAATTGTCTTCTTCTACGTCTACAATTTATGATATAGAGCAAGTATCTCTCCCATGCCATAGAAAACTCTTACTTCTTTCAAGTTTAGATTCACTTCCAACATTTTATCACTTTTGCCTCCAATGTCATGAGATACTTCCAAGAGTACCTTTAATGAGAAGGTATTCATCACTGTCAGTTATTTGAAGAACACTTATTTTTTTCATTTCTTTCTTCATTTATGCTAATAAGTTTGTCTTCACAGATATTTTCTGGCCACATGTCTAGTCTCTACAATGAAAGCATTATCAGCATTCCCACGTCAGCTATTTCTTCTATAACTCTACTTGCACACTATTCACGTTTTATTTCCAGCCTTATGATATGTGGTTTCTCTGCTGTATATTCATCTTTCAGAAAATTCTTTCTCAATTATCAGCTTCTTTAAAATGTATGTAGGTTTACTGCTGGATAAAAAAAGGAAAAACAACCACACACTTTTTCTGTGTGTGAAGTGTATAATAGATGCTTAGTGAAGAAATCAACCATGGATGGACTTTGAAAGAAGAAACGATTGCTGACTAAACAAAATGCACTTGTTATTTATGCAGCAATTTGTTGATTCAAGAGCTATCAATGATTGCTTCTACTTTCCACAACTACTCATGGTTAATAATACTTTGGTAACTAAAATGCAAGCAGTGTTGTTGAGAAACTGTTACTTAACTATACCTTAATTACAAAAATGTACATATATTGGAATTACACCATAAACTGCTGTACCTTGTATTGGGAACTGCTAGGTGATTATTTTAAATAAATATAAAGGGATAATACCCTCTGCCCCCGATTATATTTTGAGGGCTTGAACACAGAGGAAGGAATGAAAATCAGTTCAACAGATGACATTTCTGAAATTAAGCAAAGTGATTCCATTTGTAAACCTCTGCTCCGCAATAAAAAAAATAAAATGAAATAAAATGAGGAAGAGACATAGTCTTCAAATCCTTTAAACGTACTTTGTAGTAGTATCTTACTTTTTGGCCCTACCAATGTGAAATGTTAACCGGTATTCTCTTTTCTTAAAACTCTCAATATGTTCTATACATAAATAAAAGCAGCTAACTGCCTCTGAGGCTCCTTGTTTGAATTACTATACATCATAGTAATCCAGTAATTGCCAAAAATAAGTCAAAGCAAAATATTTTTGTCTTCTGAAAACATGACCTGTGTGACAAAAATTTTGTTAGTTGAAATTTGTTTACAAAAACTAAATTCACTTTTGTCACTAGAAACTCAGTATTGTATAAAATGAGAAATGTTATTTTGTGTACAATGATGTTACAAGAAGAAAATGTAATAAATATATATATTTTGGCTAAGGAAAATTATATAGTTTCACACACTTCTAGCTTCCTTGAAATTAAAAGTATGGTTTCTAAACTGGAATGAAGAGGGGAAGGGCAGGAAAACTAGGTTAGCATTCTGTTAACGCAGAGGAAAGCCAAACACTTAATGTGGCCTTCCACCCATGTACCACTTATGATTGTTTCCAGTCAGTATCTTAGTAACTCTCAAATAACCAAGGCTCATGTAACATTAAACAAAGGCACTCTAGCAAAATAATCCCAAAAAGGGAATAAAATAGGATTATTACATACAGGATTATTCAATTATATTAGCATTTTTGTCTAATTATGTGGCAGACACTTTTCTAAGTATTTTACATATATTTATTCAATGCTGACAGGAAGCAGTGAGGTAGATACTATGACTTTATTTTGCCATAGAGATGACAAAGCTCAGAAGAGTTAACTTGCCCAAGGTCAAATAGCAAGTAAGCAACAGAGCTGGCCCAGAGTTGATGCTCTTAGCTTCTAAAATACACAACTGCTCAACATAAAAAAGGGAAAATCAAAAATCAAAATGCCTGGATTCAGTAAACAGAATGAAGAAAAAATATTTTTTAAATATAGCTGTAATCATATCCTGAGATATACACTGAGATACTAATATGTATAGAATAAAAGTAAAAGGACATTTAAAAGGATTAATTAGATAATAAAGAGCTCAGAATAAAATAAAAGCTAAAAAAAATAGCGAATAAAGTGATTACAAAAAAGAATCAATGAAATCTTTCTTTCAAAGCTGCATTAATACAAACTCAGTAGAAGAGGCTCAACGTTTGATGACCAGAAATTTCAGAATAAAACAAAGAAAATATGAGGGGATGGGGAGGTTACTGAATAAAATTTTCCAAAATAGAGTAGCTTGAATTCTTTATAATACTCTAATCACAAAACATAAACAGGCCTACACCAACGCATGTCACCATGGAGTTTCAGATCATCAGAAGAGAAGCTTCAGGGGGCAGGGGCTGAGGATGATAATAGCACCAGAATTTTCAATGGCAACAGAGGAGGCTACAAGACAAGACAAGCAGTGCCTGCAACATTCTAAGGAGACATTCATATCAGCCAAATTAAATGCAATTTTAGAAACACAGGAAGGTAAGAAGTTTACCCCTCATATTCCCTGTCTTAGGAAGATGCTAGAAAATGATAAACAGCAAAAGAAGGCATAAGCTAAGACAAAGAAATATAAGATCCAGGAAAGAATGAAACCAACCTAGAGTGTCTAGAAAAAAGATAAGGTGACAGTTGTGTCACAGACCTCAGTTAAAGCAGAAAAATTATAAGGTTGATAAAATGATAAAACATGTAGAGAAAACTAAGGCTACAGAAGAAAACTGAGGTAAGCATAAAAAAAAAGCCAAAGATTAACTCAAGGAAAAAAACAAAGCTGTATCACAAAAGAAATCTTATCTCACTATATCTAGCTTTCTAAAAAAGCTGTGAAAAGAAAAGAGAGCACTATATATTTACAACTTGTTTGATATTACCCTTTTAATTTCCCATTTCTGGCTCTCTTCATTTTTTCCAGTGTATTTTGAGTTATTTTCAGGAGTTGTTTATCTATTCCAAAAACAACTTTGTTCTCATTCACCTTCTTTGTTATGTTCCTGAAGAATATTTTTATTTGTAATAGACCTGACAATACAATTTTATTTATATTTCTATACAATCGTGGTTTTTCAATGAGTTTAAAAAGAAAAAATTGCATTCATATTGTCTTTTATATTGATATGATTACCTTTTCTGGTGCCATTTGTCACGTTATGTGGACTCAACTATTATTTGTGACTCCTTGATTTCTGACAGACAAAAAAAAAATCTTTCTTTACATTTTTTCTTACCAAACCCAACATATCAATACTTCTTTTAATATTTTCTATCAGGTGGATCTGATAGCAACATATTTTGCTTTTTGTTCATAAAGGATGCTTTTTTTATTTTTTTTGGCTTTATTTTTGATAGTTTTCCTAGAAACAGAATTCTTAGTTGACAGTTTTTCTTTGACAAATGAAACAAAAGTTTAATGTAGACTGGAAAAACCTACAACAGAACAAACAAATAAAGACCTAAGAAAATCAGATTAATTAAAAGTCAAACTGATGGCAGCTGATGATATGTTGGGCTGGGCAGGAGAGAGCAGGATGATGATATGTTGGGCTGGGCAGGAGAGAGCAGGAAGAATTAAACTTCTGAACAATAGAAGTTTGTGGGGTGTGTGGTCCTGAGTTCAGATAAAGAACATTCTTTTTATAGGATCAAAAATGACACATGAGAGTATATCATGCTGAATCTAAACAGGCTTAATGGCTGTCCTGACTAGAATCTAAACTTTTACAGAAAGAAGTTTGTCAGCAGAAAAGAATTTGCAAGTTCTAAACATCTGACATTCCAGGAGGAAAAGAGGATGTGGCCCCTAACCTGAGACACATTTACTTGAAAACCAGCCATTTCCTCCTTTTTTTCCTGCTTCTCTAGGATTCCTTTTCAAGTGAGATTATCTGGACAAATCACACCTGCATCTTGAGAATATGCCTTTAAAAGTGTTACACAACCCCCCTTCACTTACTACCACCACATCCACAGATAGAAGGACCCAGAAGTGCATTCAAGTCCACCTTTTCCTGTCTTTTATTACAGGGAAGAGAAACAGTGACCTTCTACATAAAGATCAAAATGTGAGTATCTCATTTTCTGCACTCAAGGCCAAGATTTTCTGCTACAGCAGTGGGACTATGGGCTGCACTGACCTGGCCCTAAGAAACCCAAGACAAGCAAGCCCTATCACCTCCTTTTGGAACAAAGGCTAAATGCAACTCTCAGGAATGCATGTGGAAGCCCTCATGCTTTACCCGAGCCTCTTCTTAAGATTACACGGGGCACCTAAAACAGTTATGCTTCTACTCACACCAACAGACAGAGCCTGTGGGAGCAGGCACAGGTGACAGTGTTTCTTCAAACTGGTCATGTGATCCTAATTGGAGCCTAGGCTGAGAGTCAATGAGCTAAGCACTGCCTCTGAAACTGTTATGTGCATATAAATTATTTAGTATTCTGGGACACACTACAAGTAATGTAATTCTGCAGGCTTGGAACAGGTCCACGACTTGTCTTTTTAAACAAGTACCCTGTCATGCTAATGCTACACCCCCTAGATCCATTATAGTAGTACTCAGCTAGAGAACTCAGGCACAGAGTACCTCACACCCAACATTCTTATCACAACACAAAAACTTCTCATCGAAACGACTATCAATTCTCCATCCTGAAATGTGTTCATAAAAATTCACAGGGACTAAAGAAGGCAGACATATCTCAGGAAGTCTGCATTTCAAAAACATGTGTACATGCATTAATGCAATGTTCACAGAGTATATAACAATGTGCTCAGAAGTATGTTACACAGCACTGTGCTGGGACCCTTACACTATGTGAGTTAATCCTCATAACACCCTGGAAGGTGGATACTAAGTGTTTAATGATTCTCAACAAGATTTGGATAAAGATGCCAGCATTTCTATGTCTTCTTCTGTTTTTCTTTTTCTTTTTTTTAAGAAAAAGGATTAAAAGTTAAATATAGACTGAATATGGGGAAGTCAAAGAGGGAGGATCATTTGAGGCCAGGAGTTTGAGACCAGCCTGGTTGACAAAGCAAAAATTTACGTCTACAAAAAATTACCTGTGCATGTTGACACCATCTGTAATCCCAGCTACTTGAAAGGCTAAGGCAAGAGGATAGCTTGAGCATGAGAGCTTGAAGCTGCAGTGACCTATGATTATGTCACTGCACACCAGGCTGAGTGACAAAGAGAGACCCTTTCTCAAATAAATACAACAAATAGATAAAATAAATAAATGCTAAATATAGACAGATGAAAGGGATATAGAAATAAAGAGTTAAGTGTAGTTCAAAGGGATTTTTCATTCTTGTGTTCATATTTACATTCTTAAAACATGTAAAACAACTACTGAATTAGATCTGCAGAAATAGAGAACAGGTTGCCAGGTGGAATGTCTCTAGAAACACAGGTTTCCATGAAAAAGAAAGAAATTAAGGCCCCAAAATACAAAGTTATTTTCTCCCACTTATCTGCCTTTGTGTTTTAGAAAATTTCAAGTACCAGCTCTGGAGGAATGTCAGGAGCAGCTACCCAAAACTCCAACCTCATCTAGTCAGTTCTGTGAGGGGAGATTCCAGGGTGGGGCCAGATTTGGGCAAGAATCATGTAATGGTTGATCTGGGCAAAGTTGAGGCAAGGAGTGAACCTGGCCTTCTGACTTTTATGCTACTGGGTATTTTCAGTTCTGTTTTTCCTAAGCCTACCCAAGAGGAACTTTCTCCCAGAGTTAGCATAATTTTATAATCGATTTAAGCTATTTCTGTATTTGATAACTTACAATAACAAGCAATCAAGCCAAAACCCTTAGGGTTTTCTATTACATTTAGTTTAGAAGCTAAATATTTATTCTTAACAAGTTAAGCACAATAGAAATAGTAATAATAATAATAGCTCTTCTATTCATAAATAGTCCTTCAGGTGGTGACATTAGGTCTCATAACAGTATAAGGGAGTGACCCAAATAGTGCCCAAGTCTCCTATATACATCCTTTCTTTGCACTAACCACAGGATGCAGAACTCAGCCATCTAACCATGTGCTCTAGACTGCTCCATCTGTTTTCTAATGGCCATGTGAAATGGAAGCAAGTGGTTTATCTATAAGTTTGAATCTTCACACCTTTTTCTTGTTCTTCACTCAAGTACGAGGAAGCTGGAACAACTCCCAACTGGGTATCAACCATGGAGATTCCTTCTATAAGTAGAGAAATGAACCCAGATAATAGACAAAAAGTTGACAAAGGCAACTTTTTATTTAAATAAATAAGAATACAGTAAAAAAATAGAAACGCTTACCGGAAGCACAGGGAGATACCTATTTTCAACTATCAGTTGTCAAAAACCTCACAATTTTCAGTGACTCTGTGAAGAAATAAGTACTCTTGTACATTTCTGCCAGGAAGTCAAAACTACATAATCAAAGTTGAAGGGACTGTACAAAATAACTAGGTGTTAACTTTGGATCCTGAAAACGCAATTCTAGAAAATGCACAATGCAATTAGAGCTTTGCAGACAAAAAATATTTTCAAGATCATTTCCTATTCACTTTTTCACAAAATAAGTGAAAAAGCAACTATGTCCACTAACAGGGCCCAGGGTGAATAGTCCCGTGACACACTCATATTAGAACAATCAGCAGTCTTGAAGATGGAGGAAAAAGAATTCTGTGTGCCTGAGTGAAGCAACGGTCATGGCATATAGTGAAGTAAAAAAAGATGAGAAATAAATACTGAATTCTGCCTGTGTTTAAGATGAAAATTTTTGATCCAAGTAAATGTTATGCATCTGAAAATAAATGTAAAAGCAAGTCCTAAAATTACAAGCAAATTAAAATAAAGATAACTATATATTATATTGGCAGCATGATCCCACCGAGAAATTTTCAGGTTTCAGAACTCAAGAATAACATAAAAATATAGATAATTTCCAATGTGTTCCTATAATATAGTATTACCTGAAATTAAAACTGAATAAAATCAGCAGAAGACAATTCAGTTAATCTCGTGTCAAAATATGTACAGAAGTCCTAATAAGACCATATTAAGTCCATAATTTTGTTAAAAGTAATACATTGTATATATTATTATTAAAATGCAAATATACTTGAACATAAAAAAGATGTTGATATATTGAACTTAAAAGGTAAGAGTGATCATTGTCCATGACTGTGAAAACAGCAGTCTAAACAGATAACCATTTTTTAATTTATACTTATGCCTATATCTATATATGATCAACATAACTGTCATCTATCTAACCAAATAATATATAAAAAAAGGGTACACTTGAAATAAATGGAAGAATCTGATAAAAGACACATTTGAAATGCATTACATAGTATCTATCTTTTCAGAAAATGTAAAATGAGATTATTGCCTCTAATCTTCCAGATGAATGAAGAGAATATGCAAATTAAAAAAAGTCTGTGGCTAGAATTATTATCCAACAATACGGAAGACAACGTTTATTTGACTAAAAAATGAAAGCCTTTTCTACTCTAGATACAAATTATTAAATGTATCATTGAAAAAGGCTTAAAAAATGCAGAATCTCAAAAACAAGCATAGATTACAAAAATTATGTAGCATATAATAGTGTGTAAATATCAAATATTAAAATGTTAATATTAACATTTTAAAGTATGAAATATTAAGCATAATTTTAAAATGTGTTTATATGCAATAAAGTAAGTAAAGTTTCAGTATTTAATATGGAATAAAACAAAATAAAAAATTCTGTCTGGAATGATCTTGTAAACAGCTCATATGTGGAACACTTTCACAGTGCCAACCTGAGTTTTAAAGCTTCAAGTATTTTCACTCATTAGATCCTTATCCTCTCAGGTAGGTATATTTATTCCCATGTCACAGAGAAGGTGACCGAAGAGAGAAAAATGCAGTGACTTGCATAAGTCACCTGATTAGGAAGTATCTAAAATTTTCTCTGACCTACTCCTCTCTGATTTCCTTCCACAGACAGTGCCATTATTTACTAATTCAACAACTGTTAATGAGAACCTGCCATAAACAAGGCATTGTGCTTAGGACTGGGAATATAGTGGTGAACAAGACACAGCTTAAAGTAGCGAATACAGTAAAAAACAAATAAACAATAAACACCAAGATCACTTGAGAGAATACTGAGTACCAGGACATGCTGTTGCTATAATGATGGTGTAGGCATAGGGATAGGAGAGCTATGCTGGGGTGAGAGATGGGTTCTCATTGAAAAAGAAATGGTGGGGCAAACCTCCTCAGAGAAAACCAGAGCTAGGTCTGGAGGCTAATATCAGTGTCAGAATGTGATTACAGAAAGAAACTTATATTTGGTCTCTGCCTCAGTTTCCTGGAACACAATCCCTAAAACCCTTGGAAACTCTGTGAAAGTGTTTTTTGTATGAAGATGACGGATGGTTGGGGGCTCCCCCACCCCCACCTCCAGAAAGAAAGGGGCCATCTTTGCTTTTTAAAAATAAAAATAGTATATTATATGATGAAAATAAGTTAACTAGTAAAAACAAAGAAGGAGCACACAAATGAAAATCTTCTCTGCCCTGAAATCGTAAGGGACAAATTTGTTTGTATCCTTCTAAAATTGCTCCATGTTTTTCCACGCAATTCATCCCTGAAAAACAACATTTTTCCAGGGTTCTGTGGTTTTTCTCAGTATAAAGGCTTCTTCCATGGCTGGTGTGAGCAGGCTGGGACACCTGCAGGGAGGCTCTGCAGGGAGAATTAACTGGGCCTTCGATGACTTTCTTTTGCAGAATCAGAATGGCCTTAGCTTGGAGTAACTGGCTCCTGTTTCTGCTTTTCAGTTAAGATTCACTTAGCTTTAAATGAGAAACTACTCAGTGTTAGAAAAATCCAGCAAAAAAATCCAGCAAATTGGTATGTATGTTTATAGGAGAAAATGAAATTATAAGGCATTTATATTTCATATTTCAACAAAAAAGCAAAAATATCCCTTTCAGACAATAAACCTCTTAATATTTCCACAAAAATAAATCATGTATAAAAAAATATCTCTTATGTGAACATGTCTAAGAGTTGTTAAGTTCCCACTCAGAATTTACGGTTAAAGTTAGATATCCAAATAACAGGACATAGAACTGAGTTATCTACTATCACAAATCTCCACGGAGCATGAGAGAAACTTATGTTTGGGGGAATCTTTGTTATTCACCAATTCATCTACCACACTTTCTTGTAAAAAATGTGTTCATTTTTCTTCAGTTATAATGAAATCGAGAGTTTTCCTATTTTTCCCTGGTATCATTCTCAGAGCTATGCCCTGGAATTCTGCTTGAAACCACACCTCAAAAAAGCAAACCTGAGAAACTTACTATACTCACTCTGGATAACAAAAAAAGGAAAATAATTTTTAACAAGTGAAATATATACGTAGATATTTATTTTTTTCTGAAGTAACTTCTTTCTTGACTCCTTGAAAATATTTTATTACATTCCAATGTGTACTAACAGAATGTATTTTTTCTATGAAAACAAGATGTGGCAGTGCTGACTGAAACACAGATACGTCTGAGTCAAGTGTCAAGTTAGGCCATTCTGTCATGTGGATGCTTCCACTTTCATCCTGCTCACTGAAGTGCTCAATGCCCAACCTCCCAAGAGAAACTATACTGTATATCTGCTTTGCCTTAAGTGATTTTTGCTTTCCATGCTCTTCCCTCAATGGGATGGGTTTCTTTGCTCTGTGGAATAATTTTTCTCCCTTCACAAGTCTGAGAAAATGAAAAGGGCAGGAATTATTTCCATCTCTTCCCCTCAATACCGACATCCCATTGGCTGACCAGCAATGTGATACCAAGAAATGAAAGCTGGGGTTGGAGCAAAAAAGTCTAGTCCAAAGGGTCAGTTTTTTAGAGGAATGCTATACCAGAAGACTTCTTTTAGCCCTGGGGCACCCCAATGCTCCCCTGAAAGGCTTCACCCCCAAACTCAGGCTATTCTCTGAGAGATGACCCAGGGACTGATGTTTCCTGAATATTTTAAGAGACAGGGACACTGTGAGGACCATGCGTTATTCCCAGACAGTTCTAAAATCCAGAATTCAGAAAAGAGAGAAATATGTCAGAGGATACTTCACCCTGTAAAATTTTCTAAGGGGAACATCAGTCCAAAGACATTCTGGTAAGATGCCTTTGTCTAGGGAAGATAAAAGGAAAAGCATAGAGTTGTTTTTTTAAATTTTACAGCAGAGTGTCATGGGTTTATTCTTCGCTTTTCTCTCATGTGAAATGTTCAGGAATAAAAAAAAAAACAAATATGTTGAGTCATTCACTGGTCTGTGAAAAAAATACACAATTAAAATACTGTATCTGCCAGGCGCAGTGGCTCACACCTCCCAGCACTTTGGGAGGCAGAAGCAAGAGGACTGCCTGAGTTCGGGGGTTCAAGGCCTGCCTGAGTAACTTGGAAACCCTGTCTCTACAATAAATCAAAGGCGTGGTGATATGCACCTGTAGTTCTAGCTACTTGGAAGGCTGAGGCAGAAGGATGGCCTGAGCCCAGCAGGTCGAAGCTGCGGTGGCCTTGATCATGCCACTGCACTCCAGCCTGGGCGACAGAGTGAGACTACAACTAAAAAAAAAAAAAAAAAAAAAAAAAAAAATACTGTATCTGTTTGAAATATACAAAAGAGTACAAATAGTTGATAATGTGAGTTGGAGAAGGGGATCTAGCATTTGAGAAAGTGGAGAAGAAACTAGAAATTTAGGATTTTACTGCAAGCCCTAAAACACACTGGGGGAACAGGGCCATGAATTTGAGACCCTACTTGCAGTATATTTGGAAAATGTAGTAAAAACCAGTCTTCCTCTGGAGTACTGAAATAATTTAAGAGGCAATTAGACTGAAGTGACTGGAATGTTCTGTGTTCCTACCTAAGAAAACCCAAATGCAACTCATGTTTTTCTTGTGAATTAATAATATTTTTAAAAATTAATCATAACCAACCACAAACCAGCAATTCATCTCTGTTTAAATAACCAGGCATCACCCACCTGAATACCCTAAATAAGGTGACTATATGACTGTACTCAAATCAGTTATTAAATTTGGTTTGCTTCCTCATGCACCTTATAAAAGTCTTTCCTTCATGCCCTTCTTGTGCAACCCAAACGACAAATCCTAGCTGGCGACCTTAAAATTAATAAATCTGTTTGCTCAAATAAACTCTTTAACTTTCTAACGGTGCCTCAGTTTAATATTTAACAGAGTAAAGAGGGCCTAGGGACGCGGCGAACCACCCACAGCTCCTCCCAGGCACAAGGCCTGCGCAGAGTCCGGATCCTCCCCTATGGCCCTCGCCCCCACGCTGTCGCCGCACTATCTGGGGTGACGCGAGGCTGCGGGCGTTGAGCTGCCCATCAAGAGCTCTGGGCGGGGCCAAATTGCCGCAGGGATGAGACCCGAGGCCCGGAGTCCCGGGGGCCGGCCCAGCCCCACCCGGTGGCCAGAGGTGACTGTGGACTGCGTCCAGGGATACAGGTCCCAAACACCGAAGATATAGGGAAACCCGGGCTCCACCACAGGCGGTTCCCGCGATTTCCACCAGCCCCTCCCCTCCTCGGAACACCCGACATGAACACTCACCATTTCCCGGCTTCCAGGTGTTCCTGCGTCCTCCCTACGGATCTCCCAGTACCTGCAGGTCACAGAGAGACAGATGCAGTGGCAAAGCCACCTGGATATTCTGGAGAGCAGGAAATGAAACAGTGAAGAAGGACAAGCTCAGCGAACAGCCGCAAGAGACAAAGGCCCCTCTGGATACCGGAAGCCACCCCTCCTCTCTGGCTGCGCTCCCGATTGGACAGTTTTCTCTACAGCACCGCTGATTGGATAAGACTTCAAGCTCCAGCCCCTCTGGCCCTGAGTGACAGGAGGTTTGATCAGACACCGGCTAAATGAGGTCAGAACGGCAGGTTTCCGGCAGGTTTTTTTTCCCTGCATAGGGACGCGACCCTGCCTGCGGATGTTTCCATTTGCTGTCGTATATAGTTTTATGTCCATTGATGAATAATACCTATACAGTACATATGTACGTTACTTACAAATGAAAACAATATAAATGACATTTATTTTAAAGCTTAAGACGTTATAGCCTTTCTGGCCTTTTGTCTTCTGAGGAGGCAGCCTGAACTTTGAAAAGGGAGGCAATCCTCTAAGCCCGCAATGTCCAATAAATAAAAATGTGACACACGTGTGTCATTAAAATTTTCTATTAGCCATATAAAAGATAAACAAGTGAAATTGATTATAACATTTTACTTAACTAATATATTCAAGATATGATTTTTAAATGTTATAAATTATTAATGAAGGGGGTTTTTTGAAACAATATCTTCATAACTTACTCTGTATTTTAAAACCTCCAGGTACTTGGCAGGTGTAAAAGACTAGTGGTTGCTACATTGAAGTGCAACTCTGACTTCAGGGAGGTGAAGGGCCTAAACCATTCTTTTCTGTTGGGGTTGAGGGAACATCCTACTATCATTTCTCCTCAGGCTCAAGGGTGGAAAAAAAGATGCCCTGAGAGGTCCACTGTCTCCTTTCTACTGCTTCCAGAAATAAGACAGTGAGCAAAGGACATTAAAAGGCACAATTCGTAACTGTATGGTTTTGGTAAATAAATGAACCCATTAATCTTCACCTCTCTTAAGAATATATTTTCATAATTCCCAGAAAATTGTATCATAATTCACAGAATTTCATAATTCCCAGAAAACTGCCATGGGCAGTTTTTTTTCTTTCTGTAGAAGCAACTTAACTGTAATTTTTTAAAATCATAGGTTCATTTTGCCTGAAATTATACAGTATTATTTTATGTGCAGCTGTGCCACACAGTGCTATTCATGAGTTTCATTAGGGTGTGTTCTTCAGTAATTTGTTCCTTTGTATTGCTGAATAGTGTTCTGCTGTAAGAATGCTCCACAATTTGTTCGTTTGTTTTCCTATTGATAGACATTTGGGTAATTCCTGGTTTTGGCAATTATAACTAAAGGTTATGTGAACATTCTTGAAAAAATACATTTTGCATTAAATTTAATTTTCATTATGATTGAAATATCATCTCTGCAATTTTTTGTGTTTGTGCCAAGAATTATAATATGCGTCTTTAACATAGTATAAATGCTTTATTTTTAATACATTTAAAATACATCTTTACTATTAAATAGTTCAGTTTACCTCTTTCTATCCTTTATGCTTTGGCTATAAATTTCATATTTGCATATTGTAAATAAAACGCAGTAGAGTTGCAGATCTTGTAAAAAAGTAAAGACAAAAAGTGTTATAAATATTTGAAATTAGATATGTTGAGAATATGCAAATATAATGCTTCAACATTAATTTATAACCAGAATTTTTTTATCCATCAGTGAGTCTTGCCAAAAGTAATTATTACTGTGATTTTTCTAGTGTTAGTTTTCTATTTGGTATTATTTATCTACATTTATTATTTGACATTATTTTATAAAGAAGCTTTGTCCCTTCCTTCATTTTTTCCCCTTCCTTTCTTCCTTCATTTTTTTCACCCTTCTTTATATTTTCCATCCCTTCCTTCCTTTCTCCCCTCCCTTTTTTTCTTCTTTTTTTCATTTCATATTTTCTAACCTATAGATTGAGGGGTATTAACATCAGAAAGCCCAAGTGGAAGTCACTAGAATTTCCCCTACACAGGGACATAATAAAGCAAAAGAAATACCACATTCTTGGAGGGATTTAAAAGATTAGTACTACCATCGGTGACTTGAAAGATAGAGGTTATAATTCACACCACATCTACATTCAACTTGCCTATCTGGACAATGCAGATGATGGACAAAACTTAGAAAATGATCATGGATTACAATAAGCTTAAGGCAATGACTCCAATTGCAGCTTCTTAATCAGATATAGTTTCTTTGCTTGAGTAGATTAGCATATCCCCATGATACCCGGCATTCAGCTATTGATCCAACAAATGCTTTTTGCTCTACACCTGTCCACAAGATCCACCAAAGGCAGCTTGCATTCAGCTTGCAAAGCCATCTACACACATCATCTTGCCTATGTCGTAATGTAGTGCACAAGGACCTTGATGGTATTTTCTTCCAAAAGATACCATAGTTGTCTATTATTACATTGATAGTATTATGCTGATTGCACCTAGTGAGCAACAGTTATCTACTCTAGACTTATTAGTAAAACATTTACTAACATCTAGGATCTACAAGGAACTCAAACATACCAGAAAAAGAAAAGAAAAAAAAATGTACATGTCAGAATGAGAAAGATATCCCTTAAAAATGCATGGATGCGCACTTCAGTGATTTCTAGAGGTCTAGGGTGTGGAGTGTGCTAAGATATTACTTCTAAGGTGAAAAATACACCACATCTGTCTTCTTTTGCAACTAGAAAAGCGGTACAATGCCTAGTAGAATTCTTGAGATTTGGAAATCAACAAACTTCTCATTTGGATGAGTTACTCTGCCCATTTCCCAAGTGTCCCCAAAGGCTGCTTGTTCTGAGTGGGGTTCAGAACAAGAGAAGGCTCTTTAATGAGCCCATGGCTTAATGCAAGCTGCTCTGCTTCAGGGGCCATATGATCCAGTAGATCCAATGGTGCTTGAAGTACCAGTGGCAGACAAAGATGCCATTTGAAATTTTGGAAGTCCTTTATAGGCAAATCACAGTGCAGTTTTCAGATTTTTGTTGCAAACTTCTTCCATCCTCTGTGAAGAACGTTTCCCCTTTGGAGAAACAGACCTTAGCCTACTCTTGAGTCTTAGTAAGGACTGAATTCTTAACTATGTCTCACCAAGTTACCACAGTGATCTGCACTGTCCATTATGAACTAGTTTTTATATAACCCAAAAAGCCATTAAGTGAGGCATGCACACTAGCACCTCATCATTAAAATAAAGTTATGTATACTTGACTGGGCCTAAACATTTCCTGAGGACATGGGTAAGTTACATAAAGAAGTGGTCCAAATGCCCATGGTTTGCCCTCCTGCTATAGTCTCTTCTCTCATTCAGCATGCACCTATGAGCTCATAAACTTCTCATAATTAGCTGACAAAGGGGGCACACCTCATCAAAAGGGTACCTGCATAATGACCATTTGTATGCCTGACCCTGAATTGTACCCCAGATTTTTTTTTTTTTTTTTTGAGTTGGAGTCTCACTCTGTCTCCCAGACTGGAGTGCAGTGGCTGTTCCCAGCCTTGACCTGCTGGGCTCCGGCGATCCTTCTGCCTCAGCCTTCCAAGTAGCTAGAATTACAGGTGCACGCTACCATGCCTGGCTAATTTTTTTTTATTTATTGTAGAGATGAGGTCTCGCCAAGTTGCCCAGGCGGGTCTTGAACCCGCGGGCTCAGGCAATCCACTCACCTCGGCCTCCCAAAGCATGGGATTACAGGCTGAGCCACCGAGCCCAGCATACCCTACATTTTTAGAATAAAAAAAAAATTAGCTGACAAAGAGAACACGTGGGCCTGTTTACATATGATTCTACATAATACACAGACCACCCAAAAGTGGACAGCTCAGCACTAAATCCCCATAAAGGACAGTGATAAAGTCCAATCCTCTCCATGAGCAGAGCTTTCAAAAGTGTACCTGATTGTCCACTTTGCATGGTAAGAAAAATAGCCAAATGTGCAATTATATGCACATTGGCCCCATGTGACTGCTCACCATGCAATAGTCTCATCAAAGGAAAATTTTAAAAATCAAGTGAGTAAGATATAAATCAACTTATTTCCCAGCCCCCTCTTTCATTGCCTATTGAGTTCATGGTAACAGGGATAGGGCTAGGCATGGACTTAGCAGGTGGATTTTCACTCACCAAGACTGGCCTGGCTATGGCCACAGCTGAGCTCCCAATCTGCCAGAAGCAAAAATGAACACTGAGTTTCCAATATGGTACCATCCCCCAGGGTGATCAGTCAACACATTGAGTCCATGGCATTTCTTCCTTCCTGGAAGGGGCAGTGTATTGTTTGTACAGAAACGGTCATTTACTCTGGATATGCACTGCCCTTTCCTGCATGCAATGCCTCTGCCAAAACTTCCCTCTGTGAACTGATTGCATGTCTTATTCACTTATGTTATGCCAAACAATTGTGTGATTTTTGGTAAAACAAAATAAAATAAAATAAAACTGACTTTGGAGCCAAGGAAGTCTAACAATATCCCATGCTCATGGAGTTTATAATTTTACCATGTTTTCCACCATCATGAAGCAGTGACTTGATACAAAGGTGGAGTGGTCTCTTGAAGTCTAATTACAGAGTTAGGTAGATGGCAATAACTGCAGGACTGGAGCAGCATTCTCCACATGGCTGCATATGATCTGAATCAGCAGCCAGTACATGGTATGGTTTATCTTACAGCCAGGATTAATGAATTCAGGAATAAGAGGATGTAAGTGGTTGTGGCATCAATCACCGCAACTGTGAAGTGACCCACTAGCCAAATTGTCCTTTTTTCTCCTCACAACTTTATGTTCTACTGGCCTAGAGGTCTTGATTCAAGAGAGAGGAATGATTCTACCAGGAGACACAGCAATGTTTCCATGGAACTGGACTTTAAGACTGCCACTGACAGCCGGGCTTGGTGGCTCAGCCTGTAATCCCACACCTTGAGAGGCTGAGGTGAGTGGATTGCCTGAGCCCTCAGGTTCGAGAGCCACCTGGGCAACTTGGTGAGACCTCATCTCTACAATAAATAAAAAAATTAGCTGGGTGTGGTAGCGCGCGCATGTAATTCCAGCTACTTGGAAGGCTGAGGCGGAAGGATCGCTGGAGCCTAGCAGGTTGAGGCTGC
>NW_007253921.1:291458-312089 GCF_000164805.1 Carlito syrichta
AAAAAAAACTGCCACTGGCTACATTGAACTTATTGTGTCTCTGAGTCAATAAGCCAGAGAGGGCATTGGCTGAGATGCTTGATTCAACCTACCAAGAAGAAATGGGACTGAAACTCCACAATGTGGATAATGAAGAGTATGCCTGAACTATAGGGATTTTTGTTAATATCACCATGTCCTGTAATTAAGATCAATGGAAAACTACAACTGCCCAATCCAGGTAGGACTAAAAATGACCCAGAACTTTCATGAATATAGATTTTGTCACCTTGGTAAGGAAAGAAGCAAAACCAGCTGAGATTCTTTCTGAAGGCAAGAACGGGTAGTAGAAGATAGTTATATATCACTTTCAATCATGCGACCAACTATAGAAAGGAACAAGTTATGACTATTTACTTCTTATTTTGTTATGTGTGGATATAACCTTTGTTTTATTTGCTCTTATTCTCTTATATTAGATATATTGACTTTATATCAGAATGTTAGTATCATTCATTTTATGTAATAGCATTTAAGTTACTGAATATCAAGAAAAAAGTAAACATTAAACTCAAGGACATTATCTCTTTCTCTGGGGAAAAAAATCAGTGAGTTTTCAGTTTAGGCAGAATAGTTGTATGATGTTAAGCAGAATCATGATCTTGTTATTGACTTTATTTAGATATTAAGTATGGTTTAAAGAGATACATGTTGGTGCTAAGTTTTTTGTTTGTTTGTTTGTTTTTGAGAAAGTAGGATTTATTGAGAGGACAGAAAAGCTCCCACAGAGGGAGGGGACCCGAAGGGGTTGCCCGGTGCTAAGATTTTATGAAGTAGAATTGTGATTATTAATTTTATGTGTCAACTAGGCTGAGCTAAGGGCCCAGATAACTGGTAAAATGTTATTTAAATGTGTGTCCCTGAAAGTGTTTCCCAAAGACGTGAACATTTGAACAGAAACCTGAGTAGAGCAGGGTAGGTCCAGGGCCCAGAAACAAAGATAAGGAGTCCCTAGGCTCTGTTCTAAGGCTATTCCACTTGAGTGACCCACAGTCCGTTCCCTAAAATATCTGGCCTCCTTTAGTCTCCAGTGGCAACTTGGTTAGATGCAAATTCTCTGTTTATTTCGTACTTTTAGAAATAGCACAGAAAACATTTTTGTGTTGTTTTCACTTTATACTAGGCCATGAGTATTTTTGCATGTTGCCACTGACTTTATCGTTATAAATGCTCACTCTGGGTATTCTGTGTAGCAGTAGCCCCACTGCCCTGCCAGACCTTCTCCAAGACTTACAGACCATCAATTTTACTAGTATGGCTTATACACAAAAGATGAGAATATAGACTATTCCAACATTTCCTTGCATTTATCATCTCACAGAACATATATTCTAACCCTGCCAGATGGGGAGTTAAGGCCTCACTTGTCTTCATAATATTCCATAATTGAGGCTTGTTTTCTTCAGTAGTACACTTTGTCAATGCTTGTGGATTTTGATTTGATTCAATTCTGTTGTCATCTCAACCATGTTACAGGGAACATTCTATATGTGTACTAATAGACTAGACATTTGTGAGGGCTGCCATAGCATTATCACATACTAGGTAGTTTTAGCAAAAAACTTTTTTAAAAAACTCAATTCTGGATGCTTAAAATCCTATAGTAAGGTATCAGTGAGGGTAGTTTCTTCCAGTTAGTTACTTTCGTATTTTTACATTTTCATGGTGTTTAAATGACAAACCATTATAAATTTGATGCAGTACAATTCTTCATTTTTAAAAATTGACGTTTTTGGTGAAAATTCTAAGAAATCTTTGCCTAATCCAAGATCACAAAAAAAGTTACTTTAATATTCTCCTATCTTTAGTTTCAGTGCTTATATTTAGGTATATGTGTAACAGGAGAGCCGCAGGAAAGAACCATGAAGACCCTAACAGGTAGTTACATTTGGCAGCAGGAATCTGAGAATCAAGGCCATTTACTGAGATTGAGAAGGTGGAGGGGCTAGAGACTTCAGGAGGATGGAGAATATTTAAAATAATCACTTTAGAGAGTAGGAGAGAGAGTTGATGAAGAAACATAGCAGGATTGGAGAGTGTACTGAAGGTCTGAATGCGCCGGTACCACAAATGTGTAGGGACTCTGAAAGGCACAGTCCTGTAATCTTGTTCTGATGTCTCCAGCAGCCCAGGCTTTCAACTGTATCCACCCAGTTGGTGGTTTTTCCAGGTACTAGAGGTAGAAAGTCAAAGGTTCCAGGGAGACAGAGAGCTCAGCAAGAGAATGGTGAGTGTGACAGTGCAGGGTGTTGGTGAAGGATGGAAAGTGGTGAGTGCAGAGGGAGCAAAAAGACAAGACAGGTTGAGGACACATCAACTTCTATTTTTGAATCACAACACCAAATGCAGTGCTGACTCCTCTTATGAGGCAGAGTCATATTGACTTTTCTCTTTTCCTCTCATCTAATGGAGGACCTTGTTCCTGGTAGGAGTTCAGGGTAGTCTCTCAAATGGGTACATGAATAAATTCATTTAAAAATACTGCCACCTTGATTTTAGAAATTCAGTAGACAATCGGTTGGCATGGATAAGAGCAGTACCACAAGATCCATACAGAGTGCTCATGAGTATTACTTAGAGATTTAGGCACCTACACTTGATTTTTAGCGTGTGATGATATATTCCATTTTCTTGATTTGGCTCAATTAAATTCAAATTTAATAAGGAGAATAAAATAACCTTGGTATAGCATATGGCAGTGTAACAGTTTCAAAATATATAGATGTTTTGTTTTCTTAGGATACAATACAATAAGCATAATTATTTATAAATTTGACATTAATGTCATAGATTATATAAATTATGTCATAAACTATGTTCCAGTTTATGTAAATTGTTCTAAAATAATTAGATAAATGTTTAAAATCTATTTTCCCCTAAGGAACTGGGACTCAATAATCATTTTGTGCAAGAAATCACAACCTTGTATGGACATGAGCCAGATGTCTTTAGCCTCATAAACTGGTGCCAGCTGTGCTTATGAAGTTCAAATACTGTGAGCATGTGTATCATTGAAAGAAGTAACTAGGAACATTATTTTGAAGCAAAGTAGGTAGGAGGGTTTTTACTACACAACATTGTGGTGGACTTTGCATTCAAGTAATGTGATTGGGTTAATAGGATGAATTATGTGTCTCTATACATACAAGTATATTATATATGCATACATATATATACACACACATACATATATATCTTGTTATAACATCTTTCTGCATATATACTTATCTTGGAACAGTGGTTTGCATTTCAAAAGGATTCTCTCTGACTTGATTTCCCCTTGCGTTTATTTTAAATAGAAAGTCCTCTGAGAGCTTTTTCCAACACGGTTTAACTTTCCAAAATTTGATTTGCTCCTGCTATTTTAAAACATGCCTTTTGTGAGTTTTAAAACATACAATTTTAAACAGACGGTTATGTTTTTTTTACTACTACTTTGATTCCCTATTGTAATCTCAAAAATAAACTGTTAGATTTGAAAAGTGTACTGATTATATGGTCAACCACATTATCCACAAGCAAAAGGAAAATTGCATATAGTGGCGCCATGGGAGTTACCTATTTAAATAGAATTGGGTCAGAAAGAAACTTTTGGCAAATTCCCTGGTGATAATGGATGCCTTTGTTGACAAAGGGTCCAAAGATGCCTTTGTACTCTATAAAGCCAAAGACCAAGAGCTGTTGGACAAGTGATTGCCTCAAAATGGCAATTAAAAAAACCAAACACCTTAAGAGAAATGTAAAGCTAGTAAATAAAAATTTCAAAATGGAAAGTCCTAAAAGAGGTACTTCTGCTTGGTACACTTTATGTCTCAATTTTATTTTCACAAGAACTCACTGAATAACCAAATCAGTCTCTAGTCATAGGTGACAACTCTGTGCCTTGTAATAAAGAGGGTTATATCTCTATTGTCAGTGCAGGCAAGTAATTTATCACACCATTGTCTCCCACTGTCCCCCTCAAACATTCTGCTCTAGTTCTGAACATCAAGTTGTGACTTTTCTATAAGCAAGTAAAGTGGGAGAAAAAATAAGTGTATCGCCCAGATCCATAAAGCAAGCAGGATTTGAAAACACCTAAGTTTTACATATGAGTAATAGGTACTGTTTGGATGTGATTGTTTTTCAAAATTATTTATAATTCATAACACATAGCCAAAGAAGTATTGAATGTAATGCATGAATTCCCTAAATTAAACTTTGAAACTATATTATGGGTTAAAAGTAGATGTATGATAAATTTGAACATGAATTTTTGATATCAGAGGTTGCAAAGTAGCTGAACACAGCCTATATATATGTTTATTTTGGCCCATAGATTTTTAATTTATTTTTAAATTTTTTTTAATTGGAGTCTCACTGTCGCCCAGACGGGAGTGCAGTGGCCACTCCTGGCCACCGCAGCCTTGACCTGCTGGGCTCCGGTGATCCTTCCGCCTCAGGCTTCCAAGTAACTGGAACTACAGGCGCACGCTACCACACCTCGCTAATTTTTTTGATTTATTGTAGAGATGAGGTCTTGCCAAGTTGCTCAGGTGGGTCTTGAACCTGAGGGCTCAGGCAATCCACTCACCTCAGCCTCCCAAAGGTGCAGGAGATTTTTTATATTTAAATTAGTTGCCAAGATTTAAAATTTGGGAGATTTCTTGTGAATATCCACATTATGGTAGTCTCTTAAAATTTTGGAACCAAAATTATCACATGTCAACAAAACTTTTGCCAGAACTGAGTGGCACCTGCCACCTTGATATGGAACAAATGCTGTCCCTTTTGCCACAGTCCCCACCAGGCACACATCACTGCTGACCCCCACAATGTTCACATTCACAACTCCTGCTGTAGACAGTAACTTCGAAAAAGTTTGATAATCCCTATGTACTGAATTTAAAACTGCATAACTTGTCTTTTTATAATATGTGATATATTTTAAATCTATCATTTGGCTTATATCTTATTTTTTTGTGTATATTCTAATACCTTCCCACCTAACTTACTATCAACATGCAGTGGCTGCATCAGTGAGTAGTTTCTATTCATCTGGTTGTTCTGATGTTGCTTGTCTACAGGTTGGTAAAACTATCTCTAGATTAAGGGTCATTTTAAAATAAAGCAGATGTAATTTTTAAATCTGTGCTTAAAAAATTACATCTGTTACAAAGATGTGAACAGTCTTTGCCCAGAGAGCTCATCTATGGACCTGTGCTGCCACTGTCAGCCATGGCTAGGCCAGGAGGTAAACAGGCAGAAACTCTCAGGGTATTACTTGGCAACTCCTCCTGTTTGCCTAATGAGTTTAGTTCAGGAAGTGTGATCTCATTTGATTGTCATAACCATTCTGTGAGGCACACAGGATTGAGAGGATTATCATGATTTTTAAATATAGATTATCCATGGAGACTGCAACATGAAGACTCTGGAGTTTTGAGTTTGGATGACTGAGAAGATGATGGCCCTGCTAACAGACACAGGGAGTTCAGATGTTCAAATTTCAATTTGGGACATACTGAATTTGGGGTGCAAGGAAGACACCCATGTGTAGATGCTGGGTGGAAGTTGGCAAAATGGGACCCAGTGTTAAGGAGGAGAGGTGGGAAGGGAGACTCAGATGTCCATATCATTCTCACAGGTAGGATAGTGGGAGCACTGAAAGGGGTGTGATGAGCAAGGGGAGAAAGGGTACAAGAGAAAAGCAGTGACAAGGAGCCCACTGACTGCCAAAGTGGGGAGGAAAGAGGAGTCTGAGAAGGCCCAGTCACAGGAGCAGGAGCAAATCAAGGAGAGAGGAAAAAGGCCAACAGTGGAAGAAAGTTTTGAAAGGGAGAGTTGTCAAATGTTACACACTCATTCATTCATTTGTTCAATAGATATTTATCAAGCAGTTTTATGTAGCAGACATTATTTTTGGCAATGGGAATCCATGGTTAAATAAGCAACCATAATCCTCTGAGAGTTTATATTTTTGTCAGGGAGACAGAACAACAACAAAGTAAAGAGACACATTAAATCATTGCAAAATGAATAATTATTACAACAGGGTATATGAGAGTAGAGGTGGCAAGGAAGGAATTAACATGTGCTGTTCAAGGATGGTTTCTGGGGAGATTAAACCTAAACCGAGACATAAAAGGCAGGGAGGTATTACTCACATTACAGACAGGGTAAAGCATCTTCAGGTCGAAAGAACTGCAAGTGCAAAGGCCCTGGGGGGAGAAGAGAACATACTTTGTGTAGAAACTGAGAAGATACACTGATGGCTGGAGTACAGTATGATAGGTGGAGGGGAATTGTGTTGCAGGATGCTGTTCCAGAGGAAGGCAGGGAACACAGCAGCACGTACAAGGCCTTTGGGATGAAGGAAAGTAGCTTCACTCCTTGAACCCTCTTGAAGCTGTGTTATGCAAATGCTTATATTAAACCCTAAGCAGAGGATAAAGGAAGTGGAGATTCCAGAATGTTTTGACAACTGCAGGAAATTAAGTCAGAAATGTTAAAAAAGGACTGCTAAATGAGAGAAAAGACTGTATGCTCTTAGTATTTCCTCTAATGAATGATAATGGTTCACTTTTTTTAAATTATGAAAAATGTTTACAGTTGAACTCCTGTATGTATGTATTTGACCACATTTAAATTTTGGTGTTAAAAATGCATGACTGAAAATTAAAAAGGCAAGCCACACAGAGAGAAAGCAAATTAGAAGCACATACAACTCTCAAGGGGCTTATTTCAATAATATATAAAGAACTCAAATAAATTGACTAAAAATATTAAAAATTAGGAAAATATTTGGAACACTACAGAAAAAAGGATAGCCAAATGACAAGGAGACATACAGAAATGTTCAACCCCATTAATAAGTTAGAAACTATAGATTAAAATAATAATGAATGAAACCCACCAGAATTACTTTAATGAAAAGAATTGACAATGCCAAGTGTTGACAAGGAAGCAGAGCAACAAGAATTCTAGTGGTAGAGTGTATTTTGGTTTCACTGTTTTAGAAAACAGTTTGGTAACATCTACCAAACATGAACAAAGGCAGTGGCTTTTTTTCTATGCTAAATCTACTTTTGATTCTTTTATAATTCTTTTATAATAAACTATATTATATAAGGTATCTCGAGGAGTCAAATTTATAGAATTAAAAAGTAAAATGGTAGTGGTCAGGGTCTGCAGGAAGGGGAAAATAAAGAGTTGTTTAATGGGTGAGAAAAAGTTCTAGAGATTGTTTTACAATCTCTTTGTAAATACACTTAATACTACTATACTGCATACTTAAAAATTCCTAAGATGGTAAATTTTATATTATGTGTACTTTGCCACAATTAAACTTTTAAAATAAATAGCCTATTAAGTCACTAAGTTACTTAGAATAGAAAAGTTTTATTCCGAGTATACTATCACAGTGATGTTCTTAGCCACATGTGCCAGAATATTTTCTCAAAAATTAAACCTCTTTTCTTGTGTGAGATGGACAGAGTTATGATTTCTGGGCATCTGCTTGAAAGTGGGAGAGGTTTCTGACTCATTTCAAACTCTTTTTTAGGATACAACTTGTCAAGGTGAGGTTCAATCATATGTCTAACCCTTTCCTGGTGGTATCCAGGGGTGGATATAGTAACCGGACAGGTCCTAGAATTCTAGGCAGGTGAGTGAAGCATGGGAAAGGGACAGGGTGTGAAATAAGAAAGAGAAGTGGTGGGGACTAGGCGAATAGTGGGGTGTGGGGTGGGACTGTGAGACCTGGGCAGCGACCAGGCTACAATGAAAACCCAGAGGAAGAAGGTAACCCCAAGAGAGGGTCTGATGACCAGATCTTGTGGGAGCTGCACCTCAAACAGTTACAAACCCGGAAACTCCATGTACAGCATCTCAAGACCCCTCACTGTAACGTTTGGAGATACCGAAAAAGGCATAGGACAAAGGGCCAGTATAAACCAAGCGTTTATTGGGGAGAAACTCCCAGGCGAGTTCCCGTGGTCCGGAAAGATGGGCCAAGGGAGTCGTGCCCAAGGAGGGGCAGGGTTGGGTTTTTAAGGGTGCTGTAATTGGGGAGGGTGTTGGGGACGGCAGTGAAGCGGGGAGACAAAGCGTCGCATCCGGCGTTGGCTGGAAAGTTTCTGTCTGGCCCTTCTTAGCAGCTGCCGGCAGGTTCTAGTAAGCTGGTATGTGTTTTGTGGGTTTAGGGTGGAGGGGCGCATAGGGGATCGGTGGGCGGAGGGGCAGATGGGGGAAGGTGAGTGCTGCTTCTCCCCAGGCCTAACACTCACTCCTCCCACAAGAGTGAGGAGGTGCGAAGAGAAAAGGCAAGGGTGGGAAAGGACTGTGAAGGCCTCAGGGCTATAGGTGGTGATGCAGATCCCAGCAAAGGAGGAGTTGCCTTCTCACATCCGTCTCTCTCCTAGACTTCAGAAACCTTGACTTTGGAGGGGGCTCCTTCCTTCCATCACATCAGATTTGGTAGAAATGCAGTCATACCATGCATGACTCAATGTTTTCTTGTAGAAAAAAGAAAAAGGAAAAACAAAACAAAACTGTTGAACAGATGTGTTTACTTTTGCTTTTGAAATAATATTTTTCGGGGTTTTTTTATGTTTTGTTTTTATCAAGATCCCCCCTTCCCGAGCTTCTGACCTTGTCTTGGACCTTCAGAAAGCTAAGGGATGGTAGACTCTGGGCATGGTGCTTTGCTGATGAAATGGTCCTTTCCTCCACTCTTGTCACCATGCAGTGTCATCAGATTCTGTCACTTCAGCTCCCCCAATGCTACTAGGTCTCAACTGGGCTTGAGACCCACTGCCAAGAACCTCTTAGTAACCTGCCCTGGACAACCCATGGGCCCTCACACTCCCCAGGTGAAAGCCAGGCACTTGTGCTGTACCCTCCTCCCGCCTCCGCTACTCCACAATGTCCTGTCTCAGCAAAAGACACCACAGTTGTTCCATCTCCAGGTTAGAAGCCCAGGAGCCACCTTCAAGTTTCACCCTCACACCATATACTGACATAGGCATGAATCCTTTTTATTCATTCACACTCCTCTCCCTTGACCCACCTATACCTACTTCAGACATCATTGTATACATGGCAGCATCTCTCCTTTGCCCACATCATTTCACCCTCTAGTTAGGACCTCCATTTCTGTTATTACCCCTGAAGCCTAAGGAGGGCCCAGTCACTATCAACTGAATTGATTTGATGGGTGCTCAGCTATTGTCCTCCCTCCAAGCTGGTCTCTTCACCCACCCCTCATCTCTACTACCAAGAGCCTTGCTAATGGCCAACTGGATAACACTTCTGTAAAATCCTTCAATGGTCCCACGGCTTCTGAGTTAAAGTATGTGTCTATCAATGTAGATCATTTCCTCCTACTCTCCACCCAGCTTACCTGACTTGAGTCCCTCAGGCTATTTGGCACTTCTAAGACTCACCAAGCTCACACTCATTATCTTCCCACCTCCACTCCCACAACACATTCCTTTCCTCACCCTGCTCAAGTGAATCTCCCTAGAGAGATGTCACCCACCCTCACCTAACATCAACTTCTCTCCACTGCCCTGCTTCATTGTTCTCCATCACACCCACATTTGCTTGACACTATACATGTGTTCACTGTCGCCACTGATAGAGTGAGACCCCAGGGAGCATGGGAGCCTTCTCTGTCTTGTTTTCAGCCCTTTCTCTAGTGCAACGATAATTCTGAGCTGAGAGGGTAATGCGGATTATGCTCCTCTATTATCACGTGCCCGCTTGAAAACAAATCACTCTCTGGCTAAGCTCAGTTGGTTGCCTGGCATGTTTGCCTTCACTGTAGGCCAGCACTGTCCAAGAGGACGTTGCTTGGAAATGAGGATATTCTGTATCTATGCTGTAGTCAAAACTGTACCCATTGACTATATATGGTTACTGAGTACTTGAGGTGTGGCTAGTGTGACTAAGGACCTGAAAATTCTGCTGTATTTAATTTTAGTAATCCAGATTCAAGTAGTCACGTGTTACCGATGTCCACCATAGTAGCAATGCCACTCTAGAGTGTGAGGTATTTGAAGGTCTTAGTCAACTTTATTCCCTAGTTCCCAGCACAAGACCTGGCATGTGCCGGATTCTACAATAAGTGGCAAATGTATGCCCAGACTGATGTGGGTTCTAGAGAAGGCAGACAATTAGTATTTTAAAATGAGTCTATGATGTTGTTTTTCTCTAGTTCACGTGATCCCCAGAAAGCTCATGTATTGGCATGATAACCTGTAGGAACCTGAGATAGTGAATCTTGGGGTTTGAGAATACATTTGGGATAACACAGAAAAGCAAACTGGCAGAAGATGTTGCCTTGAGGAAAGCCTCAGAGTCTTCTGCTTTGATCCTGGAGACTATATCATTTTGTTATATTACTGTTGCATGGGAGAAAAGGCTGAAAACAAGACAGAGCAAGCTCCTATGCTCCATGGGCTCTCACTCTATCTGTGGCAACAGACAGTGAACATATGTGTAGTGTCAGGCAAATGTGGGTGTGACAGAGAACAATCAAGCAGGACAAATTGAAAGAGGTTGATGTTAGGTGGGGATGAGTGGTATGTTTCTAGAGAGAGCCACTAACCATGCTTATAAAAGACTGACATATTCAATTATATTTGTCAAGCTAACAATAATGTTCTTAATGACTTTCACGTTGCATTAATTTATGCAACCAACATTTAGACGCTGCAAGCACAGGTTTTGGAGTCATCCTAACTCAGTTCAAACTTTGGTTCTGCCATTTATGAACTGTGTAATGTTGGGCAGGTTTTTAATCTCTCTGAGCCTATTTCTTAGAGTTGTGAGGAATACACAAAATCATGCCATCGCATAGAACAGTATCTGGTATGTGGTGCTCAGAAAATGCTAGTTATTATTATTATGTCCGTTATTAAGTAGTCACTGTGCTAGGATTGGTGGGGGATCTCATAGCATAATGAAGGAGAGAGAGATAAGGATACTTGGAAAATAACAGACAAGTAAAGATGGACTGGGATTGAAGTGGCACCAGCATAGAAAACAGGTGCCTAATTTAAGCAATGGAGTTCTGGGAAGTCTTCTTGAAAAAAAGTGTCCACAGGGTGAGGTGGAAAAGGCTGTGGAAACGCACTCTGAGTTCCATGGAAAGCCACAGAATAAGAAACATACTTGCTCGTAGTTTGGCATGACCACAGATTCAGAAGGAGAGGGGCCCTTTTGGGAGGGAGGAAAGCAGGATACTTGATGGAAAGCCTCATCCCTCCTGGAAAGCCCTGCTCCTACTCTTCCACATTCCTGGCATACATTTGGAGGAGGAAGAATAGAGGAGGATGGGGTGGGAGGTGGTAAATAGAGAACCTCACAGCATTGGGAAGAAGAAGATAAACCGGGAGCCTGATGGAGAGAGTATTATCACGGACAGTAGGTATTGCCTGTCACACACTCTCCCAGCTAGAGTGAAGGATGCAACTTGGGGACCTGTGGCTTAAGAGCCAGGCAGGTGTTCCTTGCTCTCTGCATCATGTTTAGAATGCGCCCAGCCCAATGCCAGGCCCTTGACTCACCTCCTTGCATTCCCAGTTATCTTGCTTGAGGTGGACATTTTCTTGTTATTTCACAGATGAGTAAAGTGAGGCCAAGAGGTGTTAGGCCACTTGGCCAGCTAGTCGTGGTGACAGCTGCAAAGCACAGGTTCATTCCACTGGAGTTCGTCCCACCTCTTTCCGGTGAAGACTCAATGGGGCAAAAATGCTATGAAGTTGCAAATACACGTGGTGTAAGCAGCCATGCGTCTTTCAGCACAGAAGAACTTGACCTCACTTTCTACATCCTTCCTCCTCACTCTCTGTTCTGCTGCACTGACCAAACTCACTCCTGCCTCAGGGTCTTTGTGCCTGCTGCCTGCAGGGTGCTCTTCCTCTGCCTCTCCCCAGAAATGACCCCTTCATGGCTTCTGGAGTGTCGTTCTCTCATTGCCCACCTGCGGCAGCTGCCTCTGTCTCCCCAGGCCACTGTGTCTACTCCTTTCTTTACAGCATTTGTAAATGTGTGTATTATGTCCTCTGTCTCCATCTAGACCGTGAGCTCTAGGAGAGCAGAGTTGTGTCTATCTCACTTGGTACTCTACCCCCAGGACCCAGAACAGTGCCTAGCACAGAGTTTCCCCTAACCGCATAGTTACTGAAAGATGAGTGGAGGCACAAGATGCCCTGACTTATGGCATAGGCAGGCCTCCAAGACTGGAATGCTCTGTCTCAAAGGGACAATGTGGCCATAATAAAAGGCAGAGTAACACCCACTGTTCCCACAGCCTAACTCCTTCATGACTTACACCTCCTCTCCCAGCAGGGTTTCTGAATCTCAGTCTCCATGTTGACCAGGGACCAAGGAAGAAATAACTTGGACTAAAAGTCCAGGCATGGGTTGGGACTCAGAGTCTTTGGAGACTGGCTCCTTCACATCGTAAACACTAGAATGCAAAGTGGTGATGCAGGTAGTGGCCAAGAGGACAGAACAGGGAGCCAGACTCTGCTGGGTGTGAATTCTGGCTGCCACTCACTAGCTGTGTGACCTTGTGTATTACTAAGTTCTTTTATGATCCAGTTTCTTCATTGTAAATAGAGATATCTAATAAGGTTGTTACAAGAATGATGGAGGTGGTATTTGTGAAGCTTAGAACAGTGTCTAGCCCTTGGTGACACTGTGTTGATTAAATAAAGGTGCTGATGACAGATGCAAGAGTCTGCCCCACCAGGTATCAAAGGGTAGTCTTAGGCAGCTACTCAACATCTCTGAGTCCTGCTCCTCTGTGCAATGGAAATGTGAGTGACAGTGATCTCTGTTTGATTGGAAGGCACAGTTGGCTGCAAGGGAGATTGGGGGAATATCATCTTTAGCACATTATCACCATAAGGGAGACAGGGCATCTGTGACTAAGGAAGAAGTGCAGAATTTGGGAGACACAACCTGAAGAAGTCTTGGCCACATTTGTCTCTTTATTCTGCTTTTGTCTTTCTTTTTTTTAAATTGGAATCTCACTCTGTCGATCAGAGTGGAGTGCAGTGGCCGTTCCCGGCCACCGCAGCCTCGCCTGCTGGGCTCCGGCAATCCTTCCTCCTCAGCGTTCCAAGTAGCTGGAACTACAGGTGCGTGCTACCACACCCGGCTGATCTTTTGATTTATTGTAGAGATGAGGTCTCGCCAAGTTGCCCAGGTAGGTCTTGAACCTGCGGGCTCAGGCAATCTGCTCATCTCGGCCTCCCAAAGTGCTGGGATTACAGGCTGAGCCACCGAGCCCAGACGCTTTTGTCTTTCATCATGCAGAAGATTTTCATTGTGAAGTTGTCTAATATGCCACTCATTTTTATTATGACTTCTGCGATTTATGCCTTGCTTAGAAAAACTTTTAACTCCTTTGGTTACAAGACAACTATTCTTCTATAGTTTTACCCTGCTATTCCGCTCCTCCTCCTTCTCCTCCTCCTCCGTCTCCCTCCTACTCCTTCTCCTTCACATTTGGCATTTAATGCATGCGGTAGGTTTTGTGTGTGGTGTGAAGTTGAAGACCCTGTTCCTTGACTGCATCTGAACTTCATCCCTGCCAAGGCACCAAGATCTGCTCACTCTCTCTCTTCACATCTACTGTCCCTTCTGCTCACCTCTGGATGCCCAACTCATGTTCACTGGGGAGTCCCACTCTCCTTCAAGACCCAGCTGAGGACTCTCCTTTTCCATAAAGTCCCATGAAAGGACTTCTGCCACCCCAAATCCACCTGGCAGAGTTGGGGACTTCTTCTCTCTTTCGCTCTAGCTGAATTCCTGCTGGAGGTGCAGCATTTAACCCATCATCAATTTTTCATTGTTGTAGGGGAATTCTGGAAACAGGCAGTCACTCTGCCACTTTTCAGCTGTGTGAATGAAACCTCACTTAGCCTCCATTTGTTCATTTTATAGTGCAGATCACCAGAGAACTAAATTTGAAGGTTTATTGTAAAAATTAAATGAGATGGTGTATCAAAAGGGCTGAGGGCAGTGCTTACTGAGCACATTGTAAGCACCCAATCAATGTGGGATACTACGAGGTTGGTACAGAAGGTAGAAATAAAAACACAGAGCTCCACTTGGAACCAGCCAGGTGCTTCTTTTGGCTCCTGGGCTTGATTCCAGCAGCCTCATCCACTGAGTAACTTTCCAGGTGCTCCCTTCCCAAGAAGTCTCTATGTCCTGTCATCCTCTCATTTCTCCTGTAGGAGTCTGGCCATCTCATTCAATTACACATCGCTAGTCTAGGGCATATGGCTCTGCTGCAGGGCTGCTTCATGGAGAATTGAGGAAATGGCTTAGTAAGGTCTACCAGTGAGGAGGAGAGGAAATGAACTGATCATTTGCAACAGTGCCTCTTTCGATACAGGTTATGCCTTGGAGAGAGGATATTGTGGGAGACAGGGAGGAGATTCCAGCCTGAGCTCCCACCATTTACACACGAAAGAACTGAGTCCAAAAGGGAGAGGTAGGACTAGAGAGCTGAAGAAGAGATATCCAAACGAAGGGGAAGTCTCACTTATAGTGAATAGGGGAGGGCTATGTTTTTCAAGTATTCAATGACAATTGTTGAATATATATAATGAACTAATTATTCACTGACTGTTACAAACCAGAAGAAATGATTTTTCAAGTGGGGAAACTGTCCTGAAAGACATGGGTCTCACAATGGGGTTTTGTGGAGAGAGAGAAAGATGAGGCCCAACTGGTAACAGTTTCAGCAAGTGGGAATTGACAGCCAAGAGGAAGATGCAGGCAAGGATGGAAAATTATGAGAGGAAACATCGGTGGTAGGGGTGGATCCTGGCTAAACTCCACCTAACAGGATTCTTGCTGAAGGCAGGTCAGGTGATCAGACATTACTTGGGGAGGATGGAGGATGAGGACCCCGCCAGTATCATGGGTGATCAGATATTGATTGGGGTACTGATTAAACTGGCTTAGCAGGATTTATGCTAAAATTGAATAACAGAAGTCCAAAAGTCATGCTTAGCTGAAGGGTTCAGGGAGGCTGAATAGAGTTTGGTCAAGGAGAGAATCTTTGCCAGGAGAGAATGAGGGTTTTGATGGAAGGTTGGGAGGAAGATAGAAATTACTCAATTCAGATAATTAGACAACTTAGAAAAATATTACAAAGTACAAGTCAATTAATTCACCATTCTTTATTTCCTTAAGTGTAAAGACCGGTTCATGTGGGTGCAAATTGGAAGTGTTGCATATTTGACCTTCCAGGACATCTCCTGGCAGGTTCACATGACAAGAAGGACAAGTGTGGCTGGCCCAGCTAGACCTACCCTGTTGGACCTTCCTGGGTTTTGCAGATAACAGACTGCATGTGCCTCAGATCAATGATCACTCTGGAGTCTGCACATACTTCGTACTTGCTCATCACTATAACTCTGGGGACAGTGCCATCAGAGGGCACTACTAACATAGTAAGAAAGCACACCCCCAAACTTTTAGATCCAGGTGCTGTGCAACCAGAAGAGGTCACATAACTGTAGTTTCAGAGTGATGTGGTTGGGGAAGAAGAGGATGGATCAGCTGCAACTTGGGGCTCCTGTCAGGACCTCACCCAGAGCAGGCAGAGAACTTCCAACCTCAATGCTGGGATGCTGAGGAGGCCATCCTCAGTGAGCACCTCTTAGTCAACTGTCCAATGTAGATTCTCTAAGATTTATGTGTCAGAGTGCTCACTTTCCCCCAGAACTATGTGAGACTCCTTCAAAAAATTCGCTGTCTTTCAACAAATATTTACTGAATATCTAATGTGCACTGGATAGTGTTCTAGGTACTGGGAGATACTAAGACAGAGCACCACCCTGCACAAAGCTCACATTCTAGTGGAAGAAGAGTCCATTGATGTGGCCTCCAACTGGACAGGGAGTGCAGCAACTGCACAGGTTATTCCCTTTCAACCTCATAACCCTTTAGATGTCCATGTTGCCATCTCCATTTCACAATGCAGCCGCACATGAGGAGAGTGGAACCTGATTTGAGCCCAAGTTTATCAGCTTCAGACCTAGGCCCTCCTGTGCCACCACAGATCCTTTTGATCTCTAGACCAACCCAAAACATCATGACCACAGGCTGAACCATGTCAGGATCTACACGGATGTCATCTAGTGCAAGACTAAAATGTGGAGTTTGGGAGAAGATGATCACCACAAGGAGCATCCCAGCAGTGTGATCAGTCTCTGGGTTGAATGTCCAAATGCACACTGCCCAGAAAAGTAAATATTGCTTTAAAGAGCAGGTCTCAATTTTTTCACTTCTGTCCAAGTCCACTGGTTCAAATTTTTATCTTGTAACCCTATGTTTACCCAATGTGAGGATTCCAGGTAAAGGGACATGCTAAGGATGGGCATATAATCATCTCCTTTGCCTTCTCAGTCACCTATAAAAAGCAATAACGGAATTAAAAAGATGTGAATTCACAACAGAAAGAATTGGAGGAAAACATTAGCAGTCAATAAAACTGAAGTCAAAGTTAGAACTTAGAAAGCTGATGGAGGAGAGTGCCAGGAACCAGAACATGCAAGCTAATAGGATACCTGTGGGCACACAGCCCAGGCCGTCTAGAATTCTGGAGAGAGGTTCACAGATCTGAGACCAAGTAGGGTGTGAAGTAGAGAGCTGAACATGGGCATTGGTAGTAATTCTGTAGGTAGCCCAATCACACTCCCTAGGTTATAACATCTCTCCCAACAGGAAGCTGGAAACTTATTCCTGGAGATATGGGAGAAGCTCAGGGTTTGAGACACTAAAACATAGGGTAGGAGGGAGTTATGGGACTGAACAAAATAAATGAAAATCGACAGTAAATCCCTGCCTGCATGTCCACCCACACATATGCTGAATTTCTACCCTAAGTTTGTAGATGGAGTGTTTCTCTTTGGATAACAAAACAGCTCTAAAGATAAGTAAGATATCTTGTAGCACCATCTGAAGAACCTTTAAGGAAAGAGCCAGGGAAGTCACTCTCCCCATCTTGCTACCATACCATTCTTCCTGAACTTTATCCTGCTGTGCTGGTACCTGCTTCAGAGCTACAGTAACCTCAGCTTCTACTCAGCCTCTGCAGCCAGTGCCCCACCTCTACACTCCCACCTGGGCCATGGACCTCTGCAGGATGAGCAAATGTCTTGGTGGAGCTGTGCGAGCAGAAATCTGGCCTCCTGTATCTTAAGGTGCTGTACTCTTCTGAGGAAAGAGTGGAAGGTATGAAAGAGTCAGTGCTCTCTGCTCCGCATAGAGCTGAGCAGGGAATGCCCAAAGGGAAAAAGGCAAGAAGTCAGAGGCATTTTTACAGAAGAGTCAGAAGTTAAAAAAAAGTTATAGAGAAACTGATCATGAAGATGTCATTGAGCCAGACACTGAGGCTCAAAAAAGAGAAATGAAACCACAGAGGTAATGGAAGTGACTAAGGACCTGGAAAATGAAAGAAGTTTGCTGCCACTGAGACCCGAAAGATGAGTTTCAGAAAGTTAATGACTTTCCAAGTTACCATTGAGTGAGATCTGTAGTTGGTCATTCTGCATGCCAAGACAGCCATTGTCTTTGTAAAACTTCAGAAGTCAGTGCTGCCATCCAAGTATGTAAAGCCTTTGATTCAGCTCAACCTTACAAGTGGCAGTGACTATCAGAGGAAGCAACTTGGGATCTGGCCCTTGCTTGCAAACTGAGCATGATGAAGATACCAGCAAAATGCAGAAAGAAGTTCAACCGAGATTAAAGGAGCAAAACACAGGAGAAAGAAGGAGCAAACATGTCAGGAAGAGCGAGCTAAGAGAAGTCCAGTTAAGACAAAGACACAGGAGTCACCCAAGGAGGTCCCAGATGAGAAAGAGGCAGATGACATGCAGCAGCTCAGTATAATGAAGTCCTGAAACAAGGAAGCAAGGCAATATGGCCTGGATTAGCAGAAACACCTTGACTCCTCAATATGATTCTAAGCAACAAATTTTCTATATCATTGCAGAATCTAGAAGTAGTAGTGACCTTTCAGAAAATGGCCCAGATCCCAGCAAACATGGCAAGTCATCAGAGAAATCCAATGTCTATGAGTCTAATCAATAAATCATCAGCCAAATATTGAGGGCAAACCTAATGCCCCTTTGAAGAATAATTCCTTTCTTCCCATAAAAAATCTAAGTCAGTTATTGAATACCACAATAATTCAAACCAAGTAACTTTGAACTGAGTTTCATTTAAAAAATTAACTTGGAGCATTTTGGTGATGTCTCTACCTAGTTGGTCCAATACATTAGGAACACATAGTAATTTACCATTATTATTTTCAGATGCTTTCCTCCTTTTGTATGTTATAAATTTAAACTATGCATATTATAAATGTAAACTGTGTTGGGCTCGGTGGCTCAGCCTGTAATCCCGCGCCTTTGGGAGGCTGAGGTGAGTGGATTGCCTGAGCCCGCAGGTTTGAGACCCGCCTGGGCAGCGAGACCTCATCTCTACAATAAATCAAAAAATCAGCTGGGCGTGGTAGTGCATGCCTGTAATTCCGGCTACTCAGAAGGCTGAGGCGGAAGGATCGCCGGAGCCCAGCAGGCGAGGCTGCGGTGACCGGGAGTGGCCACTGCACTCCAGTCTGGGTGGCCGAGTGAGGCTTCAACTCAAAAAAAAAAAAAAAAATGTAAACTGTGTCTTAGTCCATTTTGTGCTGCTATAACAGAAAATATGAGACTGGATCATCTAAAAAGATACATCTATTTTACTGTTTACTGTTCTGGAAGGTAAAAAAAATCCATGTTTGAGGAGATGCATCTGATGAAGGCCTCCTTGCTGCATCATCTCAAGGCTAAAAAAGGAGGGGCGAGGGAAAAGAAGGAGGGAGGGGGAGAGAGAGAGAGCAGAACTCATCCCTTTATCAGAAACCTACTACTGTATAACTAACTGCTATCTTATAACAGCATTAATCCATATGAGGGCAGAGCCCTCGTGGCCTAATCACTTCTTCAAGGTCCAACCTCTCAACAGTATTGCACTGGGGATTGAGTTTCCAGCAAATGAACTTTGAGGGACATATTTAAACCACAGCAAAATATAACATAAATGTTGTAGCATTTAAAAAAAACTAGAAAACATAAGAAAGAGAAAAATGAAAGTTAATACTGAAATATACTGATCATGTTGGCTTTTCCTGTGGCTTAGTTGGATAAAGAAAAATATGTTAAAGGTATTTTATCTCAGAATGAGGGGCAATGCATCTAATCAGAAAAAGATTTGCTCATTATTTAAATAGAGTTAGATACATTTGTCTTTGTATCTTGATTTTTTTTTTGAGTTGGAGTCTCACTCTGTCGCCCAGACTGGAGTGCAGTGGCCTCGACCCGCTGGGCTCCGGCGATCCTTCCGCCTCAGCCTTCCAAGTAGCCGGAATTACAGGCATGCGCCACCACGCCCAGCTGATTTTTTTGATTTATTGTAGAGATGAGGTCTCGCTGCCCAGGCGGGTCTCGAACCCGCGGGCTCAGGCAATCCACTCACCTCAGCCTCCCAAAGGTGCGGGGATTACAGGCTGAGCCACCGAGCCCGACTGTATCTTGATTTTTATTTTAACTACTTGTTTGAGAATAAAGACCATTAACTCACCAATGTTCAACAGAGTTTGGTTAAAGATAGAAACCCCTAGGGCAAATTTCAATAGATTTACATTTCATTGCATTACATTACCCCACATAGAGAAATTCACATTAGATTGGTAGGGAGTAATAAAATCCTGCATTATGATATAAGACAAGATATTGTAAATACTACATAACATTTTGGTTCTGTCACTTAAAGTACAAATAAAATGCTGTGCATTATTTCCATATAGGAAAGTAAGAGGTTCGTTTTCTTTTTACATGTCTGTGTTTGAAATACCTTCTTATTAGCAAATGCATAATCCTTATGTATCCACTCTGCATTTTTTATGTTCTTAAAAGTTTTTTTTTGAACTAAAAGCTTTTCCTCTGTAGTCATCATACCTATCATAATCCACAGTAAAACTGTGTGAGTATATCTAATACTGAGGGTAATTCAACCAGTATTATAGTAAGTGACATGAAGAATAATGACCAGACATCATTTTTGCTTTACCCAGAACAGTTAGTTTACTTGTATGCATTTGGGATCCAATAACTTCCATTTCTGGAAGAAAAAATTTCTGGAACGTTCTGTTTGGCATTCAATCTTCAACTTGAAACATGTGCCCTTAGAATTTTAATTGAATTAGTCATCATAAATATTTAAATTGTGAGTTAAACATAAAACTGGATTAGTTAATATGTAGAGAGCTGAGTCTAATTTTATGATCTGTTGTAAATTATAAAATAGTTTTCTTGAATGGTTTTCATTACAAGGTTGTCAGCTTTGAAAGTGATTATTACGCTAATGGTTTGTTTCTCTAAATAGAGCAACCACATTTCTTCTAATTTCATCATATTCTCAACTCCAACAAAAAAGAGAGAGAAAAATGTTACTTTGTAAATTCATTTTATTTTATTTTATTTTTATTTTATTTTTTTTGAGTTGGAGTCTCACTCTGTCGCCCAGACTGGA
>NW_007253921.1:312109-327733 GCF_000164805.1 Carlito syrichta
AAAGGCGCGGGATTACAGGCTGAGCCACCGAGCCCGGCTTATTTCTATTTTTTTTTTTTTAAAGAGCTTCCATTTTTTTCTTTTTTACAACTTATGATATAAAGCAAGCATCTTTTCTATGCCTTGGCAGATTGTCTTACTCCTTACCAAGTTCAGATTCACTTACAGCATTTCATCATTTGTGCTTCCAGTGTTATACCTCCAAGTTCCTTTAAAGTTTTTCAATCCTGTCATTTCCTTGGGGACATCTTTATGTTTTTCATTTTTCTCCACATTTATGTTAATAAACTTGCCATCGTAAAGTTTCTCAAAACTGTATGTTTAGATTCTAGAAACAGCAGTAGTATCAACATTCCCAAATTGACTATTTCTTCTATAACTGTATTTGCATTCTATTCAAATTTTACTTCTGGTTTTATTATTTTTTATTTCTATGTACACATTCTTCTTTGTTGGTCAGTTCTCTCTTAATTATCTACTTTAAATGCTTGTGAGCCTGGTGTGGTGGCTCAAGCCCGTAATCCCAGCACTTGGGGGGTGGAGGCGAGAGGATTGCCTGAGCCCACGGGTTCGAGAACAGCCTGTGCAACTTGACGAGACCGCATCTCTACAATAAATTAAAAAAAAAATAATTAGCTGGGCATGATAGTGCGCACCTGTAGTTCCGCCTACTTGGAAGGCTGAGGCGGAAGGATTGCCTGAGCCCAGCAGGTCGACGCTGGGGCGGCCATGAACGTGCCACTGCATTCCAACCTAGGCGAGGGAGTGAGGCTCCAACTAAAAAAAAAAAAAGCAAAAAAAAAAACCAAACAGAAACAGAAAAGAACAAAAACAAAAACAACTTCTGGATTTACTGCTGGAGGCAAGGAGGCAAAACACCTACACACTTAGTTGTCTGTGTTCAAAATGAATAACAGATGTACAGTGACCAATAATGGGTGAAATTTGAAAGAAGTGATGTTTGACCACTAATTATGCATCTGCTATTTATGTAGTGACTTGCGGATGGAGTACTAGCAGTAATTGTTACTACTTTATGTAATTACACAGTTAATAATACTTTGGTAACTGAAATGCAAGCAATGTTGTCAAGAAACTGTTGTTATTGTCTGCATCTTGAAAACTGAAATGTACACTTAATATGTACACTTAAATGTACACTTGATATGATTCCAATCATATCAAGCAAGAACTGCTTGTCCCCATTTTGGAAACTGATGTGTATCTACCTATTTTTCAATGCATGAAATTGTATATTAAAGCAATAATACGGCCTACACCATGATCATATTTTATTTTGAGGGTGAAAGTTGTAGAGAAAGGGATGCAAGTGAGTTCCGCAGAGAATATCTCTGAAATGAGAAAGCTTTTCATTTGTAAGCTTTTGCTCTACAAAATCAAGGAAACATAATTTTCAAAACTTTAACGGTATTTTGTATTTGTATCTTACTTTTGGCCTTACCAGTGAGAACTGTTGTTAACTTGTGTTCTCCTTTCTCGAAATCCTCAATACGTTCTAAAGTCTCTAACTACTTCTGTCTTCTTATTTGAATTACTGTGCATTATCTTCATTCACTAATACTGCAAATTTTCAAAAATCATCCACAGCAAAATGATTTTGTCTTCTGAAAATGATCTGTGTGACCAGAATTTTGTTAGTTGAAATTAGCTTCCCCAAATTAAATTTATTCTTTTTGTTCTAGAAACTCAATATTGTACAAAACCAGATATGTCCTTTTTACGTATCAATGATGCTATAGGAAAGCAAAAAATGTGAAAATAAGTCATTCTTTCTGCTTGAGAATAGCATATATTTCTCAGGTATTTCTAGCTTTCTTAAAATAAAGTATAGTTTCTAAACTGAAATGGAGAGAGGAAAGGCAAGCAAACTGGCTTACCACACTATCAACACATAGTAAACCCCAACACAATGTGGCCTGACCACCTACATATTTCCTATGATAGCTACCACCCAGTATCTTAGTACCTGTCAAATGTGAACAATGTTCATTCAGCATTAAGTAAAGCCACCTGAGCAAAATAATCCTAAGCAAAGAACTATGAGAGAATTATTAACTGTAGGATTATTGGATTATATTAACATTATTGTTTAATTATGTAACAAGCAGTATTCTAAGTATTTTACAAATATTAGCTCAATACTGACAGAAACTGAATGACATAAATACTATGTCTGTATTTTGCTATAGAGATGTCAAACTACAGAAAAATTAGCTTGCCTAAGGTCAAAAAGCAAGTAAGTAATAGAACCAGGCCTGAAGACCATGATCTTAACATCTATAATATACAATTGCTCAACATATAAAAGGAAGATCATAATGTATGGGCAAATTAAAACAGAATAAAGGGAGTAAAATATGATTTTCTTAAAAATTAAAACTAGAGACCAGGCGCAGTGGCTCAGCTTGTAATCCCAGCACTTTGAAAGGCCGAGGTGAGAGCATTGCCTGAGCCCAGGGGTTCAAGACCAGCCTGGGCAACTTGGTGAGATCTCATCTCTACAATAAATCACAAAAGTTAACCGGATATGGTGGCATGCTTCTGTAGTTCGAACTACTTGGAAAGCTGGGGTGGAAGGATCCCCTAAACCCAGCAGGTCGAGGCTGTGGTAGTCGTAATCGTGCCACTGCCTTCCAGCTTGGTTGACAAGAGTGAGGCTCCAACTAAAAAAAAAATTAAAACTATAATTACATCCTAAGAGATATATCATGATGCTGCATGTATAGAAAAAAAGTAAAATGATGTGAAAAATGCTAATTAGAGAATAAAGAACTCCTGGGGAATAAAAGAAAATAAAAGTTAATTAAATTACTAGAAAAAATCAAAAACACGTTTCCTACAATAAGAACTAGAATACAAACTTAAAAGTTAATAGTAGAAGAAGTTCAACCTTTGACTTACAGGAATAGCATAATCAGAACAAAAACAATAGAGGAGGAGGAGAAGATATTAAACAAAATTTTTCTAATTTTTTTTCACCTAATCCAAAATGTCAGCTCTTTATTTTAATATTTTCTGTCATGTAGGGTGTCTTCTAGCAACAAATTTTCTTGATTTTTCTTAATCCTGAATGTGTTATCCCTTTATTTTTGATAGTTTTCCTAGACATAGAATTCTTAATTGATAGTTTTTTTCTTTAAGGAGTAGGGAAAAAAAGTTTAACATGGATTTGAAAGGCCTGCAAAAGTGCAAACAAATCAACACCTAAAAAAACATCAACTGGTCAACTGGATTGAACAATAAAGTTATACTGATAACAGCTGATGATATGTTGGACTGGATTCTCTGGAGGGTAAATAATTAGTTAAACTTGTGAACAATACAAGTCTATGGGTGGATGGTCCTGACTGAGGGCAGATGGAGGACATGCTTTGTAGATGTTCAAAAATGACACACAACTCAAAAAAAAAAAAAAAAGAAAAAGAAAAAAAAGAGCATATTATGTATAAACCTCAGCAACTGAGCTATTGCCCTTGCTGAGACCCATAGGTTTATAGAAAGAAAAGTCACCATTTTAACATAAAATAATATTTGATTAATCAACGATATTACAATTGTGCAGTCACAGTTGTGATTATGTTAAGGTTATGCTCTTGAATAATAGAGATGTGTTTGATGAGTGTCAAAAGAGCAAAATATGACCACTGCTTTTTTGGGTGCTTTACTTCTGTGTGTAAAATAAAGTACTCCTGGAAGTAGAAGCAGCAGAGGAGATTGAGGGATAACTGTGGTGGAATACATCACCAAAATAGCTTGATACTTTACATCTAAGTATCTCTTAAGAAGGACAGTTTATATCCACTCATGCTGCTTAGAATGCAGGTGTCCTTCTGTCCTTTATAAGTGCACCTGGACAAATTGGTTCATGAAGGAAGGTGAAAATCAACCTACGTTTTGGGCTCCACGTTTGGTGTCCTTACTCACAGCTGTTTGCTCTGGAGGATGAAGTACTAATCCCATGGAGTTCCATGTTTTCTAATTCCCACAAAGGTACTTCTGTTTCTAAAGACTGGAGACTACTGAGAACTTATATGAAGGCCACCAAGAATCGGTTAACTGGTAGACATACATTGGGAAATCTGACATTGTGTTCTACTCATTTTGCAGTTTGGGTTATTGTGCAAGATTTGTTGACAAGAACTGATGCAATAGAACCCACCAGATCAAGATGACCAGAAAAATGAGCTTACACCTAAAGAAGCTTGAATTCCAGCTGTTTCTATTGTTTTCCAGGAACCCAGTAAGTTCAGTTTCCCTTCTTAACTATTACAAAACCAGAACTTTTTCTCCTTCTATAGTTGACATGAAAATTATGGGTCTGAAGGGGGAAGATCTGATGGCATTACCTCCTTATAAACTTTTCTTGGAGGTTTCATCTTTTATACACAGAATCATTTCAAAAACTCAGCTGTTGAGTCTCCATATCTCAGCTTCATTAGCAGCAAGAGTTCAAGACCAGGTGGTGGTGGAAAAGGCAGGATTTTCTCAATAGAGTGTTAAAAAAATTATTTTTTATTGTTTCAGTCATATTTCACTGAGCAATAACTAGAAAGCAGATGTCTCCACTGGAAAACATAATTGTTTAACCCTTCAAAGGCTATAAATATATAGATTTTAAATAAGTTTTAATAACTTTTATAATTTTGTAATATTATATTTGAATTGCAATTGCATTTTATTTTACTAATTCTTCTCAGTGTAACTTATTGTCTGTCCTTACATAAAATTTTATATTTTATAGAGTAAGAAAGCTAACTCAGATGGATTTAGTCATACTTTGCTCTTTTTAGTTCAGAAATACTTTAGTATATTTATATTTTGAACCACTTAAAATTATGTTGTCATAAAACATGAAGTTTTTTTTACATATTTTACATTAATTAGTGTTTAGCAGACGGCCATAAGGATAATTTTGTTTTATTCTGTTACAATAATAATGAATACAACATTTCTTAATTTATAAAACTGGTTATTATAAAACTGAAATAATCAACTTTTGTCATACATCAAATTTTTGTAGTTAGTTACTATATTGAATGTATAGGATATTTAAGCATGCTTACAAATATTTAAATTCGGTTTTAGTATTTTATATTTTATTAATAAACAAAACCCTATAAAGTACTCCATGCATTATTTTGAGCAACAATTTTTAGTAATGGGAAAACAATAATACACGAAATTTGAGAGACATAACATTTTCTTATTATGAAAAAAATCCTCTGAATTTTGAATTTATACAGGCTCCTCTGAAAGTGTCAAATCTGTAATTTGTTTAATGATACATATAGTAACAATTATATCTTTTTTAATTTTGTTATCAAAATCTACAAGATTAATATTTTCTGAATTCTGTAGGACTAGTATTTTCTACTGTTTGTTTATAAAATAGAAGATAGGCTGGGCTTGGTGGCTCAGCCTGTAATCCCAGCACTTTGGGAGGCCGAGACAAGTGGACTGCCTGAGCCCGCGGGTTCGAGACAAGCCCAGGCAACTTGGAGAGACCTCGTCTCTACAATAAAATTAAAAAATAGTCGGGGATGGTAGCGCGTGCCTGTAGTTCTGGCTACTTGGAAGGCTGAGGCGGAAGGATCGCTGGAGCCCAGAAGGTCAACGCTGGGGTGGCCGTGAGCGTGTGTGTCACTGCACCCCAGCCTGAGAGAAAGAGTGAGACTCCAACTCAAAAAAACAAAATAGTAATAATAAATAAATAAATAAACAAACTAGAAGATAGATTGGAGTAAGGGTAACATGAAATAGAAAAAATCTCCCAAGAATCATTGTTCATTTGTGACCCACGAGAGCATCAAACTCTAAAAGAAATTTAATAGTACACAGTTGTTACATATCTGAACATTAGAAAAAGAATTTGAAACAAGCCGAAATTTTTAAAGTATCTATACTTATGCAATTAAGGAGGATAATTTGAGAAAGGACTTAAAGTATTAATCAGTGTAGATGGGGAAAAAAAGTTCCCCAATTCAAACTTCAAATATGAAAATATTTTTCCAATATTTGATGCACTTGGTAAGACTCTAATAATCATTTCAACGTGATGCACATGGAAAATAATGGTACTAGATCTTGTAGGCTTTTAGGGGAAAAAACAACCAAAAAATGAAAAACAACCCCACCCCCAAAAACAGCAATACACCCGCTGATAAGTTTATTTGGTTGAGATTACAAAAAAGATACTTTCAAAAGCATTTTTAGAACTTTCAAAAATTGGCAGCACAGAATTTGTGACCAAATACCCCCACTTGTTTTTTGCCTCCTACTTCTGTAGTGACAGGTTTTTCTGCCTGTGTTTTCTCCCAAGGTAGCTGAGGATTAAATGTCTGGAAATTATAAATATCCTGCTCAGCAAGCATTGTGCTTCCGGCATCACCTACATACTAAGTTCAATTTTTCAAGACTATTAAAGTCATTGCAGTCATTCAATGGAATCTGATTTATCATATTTATTTTTCTAGCATTTGCATATTTTATAAAGATCCTCTCATGAAATTAAACTTAAAAGAAACACATTTTTTTTTTCTGAATTTGCTAGTGAATTTTCTCAGGTTTCCAACTATTACCGATTATCAACCAACCCCTTCAAATTTGGAGTTTTCAGATTTATCAAATAAATATACAAGTCGTCACACAATTAAGTTCAAATTTTGGGCTAAGAAAAGAACTTCAGTGGCATGTTGAAGGCAACTATCAGTTGTTTAGCTTTGGTAATTGAGATAATTTTTCAAAGATATAATAAATTTATCTATACTCTGTTTGTTCAGCTGAATCCATGGAAGTCACGATCCTTCTTTTCCAGGCTCAGCACAAAAAGTCCTCAAGTTCCTCATTGGAGAAATATACCATTTGATGATACAGAAGATCAAGTATTTTCTAGTGTGTGATAGTCATTTACAGGGGGAGCAGCATTGAATTAGAGAGAATGGGCTGTGTATGTCTTGAGGTAAGAGAATAAAATATTAAAATTCTTCTCTGTATTATGTAACCTAATTATTTGTTTTGTCTCTTTGTTGTATGACCTATTATATATAAAGTATATAATAAAATTATATAGACTGTATAATAAATCATTGTAACCATTACTCCATGTCAGATATTCTTTCACTGGTACTGAATGTGATCCTTAAAATTGAGAGATCATTTACCTTTGATTAAGTATTATTCTGGTGCTTCTTGTTCCAACAGGAAAGCAGAACCCATACATCTGCACGTTGGTTGAAACTATTTAGTGTGTGGGTTTGACAGTTAAGATAAATGCCTTCCTTTACTAGATTAAGGTTTCTAGAAACAGCAAAAGCAGTATAAAATGATTTGTATCTAGTGGTTTTAACACAATTTTCCACTCAGACATTCTTTTATGATTCATAAATACTAATTGTCATCATTTTTATGTTACCTCAGATATTTTTATTTATGAAGTGGTATAAGATAAGTGACCTTGAAAATATCATTGGGCACAATTTTATTTCAGAAGAATCTGAGAAAATTTGGTGGTTTTCTATTTTTGTGTTTCATGAAGCTAAATTGTTTTTAGTCCTGAATTAAGTTAAAATGGTAGAATAATGACAACTGAATCCAGGCTAAAATAACATAAGATGGTAACTATAAAATGTTCTGTAAGCTGGGCTTGGTGGCTCAGCCTGTAATCCCGTGGCTTTGGGAGGCTGAGGTGAGTGGATTGCCTGAGCCCGCGGGTTTGAGACCCTCCTGGGCAACTTGGCAAGACCTCATCTCTACAATAAATCAAAAATTAGCCAGGTGTGGTAGTGCGCGCCTGTAGTTCCAGTTACTTGGAAGGCTGAGGCGTAAGGATCGCCGGAGCCCAGCAGGTTGAGGCTGCGGTGGCCAGGAGCGGCCACTGCACTCCAGTCTGAGCAAAGAGTGAGACTCCAACTCAAAAACAAAAAACAAAAAACAAAATGTTCTGTAAAATATTACATGATGCTCCGATATTGGAGATATCCTGGGGTAATTTTAAGAAAATTCTTTTATTATTGGAAACTGAGTATCTTTCCAAGCATATATTAGAATATCATTGAAGTCACTGAAGTCTCAGGAAATGATCAGAATGTGATTATTGTGATGTAACCTCATGATTGTCATAAAGTAGTGTTTATCTTTTTGATAATCCCAAGGAGGGCTTTAGTAATTTTTTCCTGAGATAAAGACAGTTTACAAAAACTAACATAAAAAAAGACAGCTTACATAAAATGTCTCTGTGATCAAAACTAAACTGGATAGGAAAAGGATTATTTTTAGGTGGCCCAGTCAACTGAGGTTTTGGTCATTAGAATTCCTCACCTCTCAAAAAATGATGTTCATGTTCTATTTTCCAGATACTGGGAATATACTACAATTCATGAGAAAGAAAATAGAATGCCGCAGGTGGGATCAAAATTGCTATTCTGCTGATAAAAAATATAGAAAGATTATCATATATTATTATGGTGGGTCCTGCATAACCACAAGGGTCTAGATTGTTAAAGAGTGATGAAAAATAGAGTATATCAAAGTTATGGGACATGCGGCTCAACCGAATATTTTTTCAATTGTTTATTTTAATCATTCTTGCAACAGTGTAGCATAGATTTTTATTTAATGTAAATGTAGAGATACCATTTATTTTTTATTACTGTCACTATTTAGGTGCTAAATATCAAATAAGAGAACGCAGAGCAATAAGAATATAATTCCTAGAAAGGAAGGCATGGGTGCTATAGAAATATAGTGCACACCCTATACAGGCATGATTGAGAATGTGTGCTTTTGCATATATTGATTATATGTCATAGAAAATAGTGCAGAGGTCAAATTATCAATAATTTATATAAGATAGGATTAAATGGGTAAAATTTTAAAAGAGATTATTATGGTAATGATTTTGACAAATGAAGAAAAAACATTGATGATGTAAGGTCTATTCTTTTTCCAGAGACAAAATGTGTTTTTTTCTGTGCATTAAGATGACACGCTTTCTATTTTTTAAACATTTTTTATTCAATGTCAGTAAATACTGCCTACATTTTTCATGAACTCCATCATCAAGGAACTGGATTTCACTCTGGCAATGTCCTGGGGCCTCTCCTTTGTAGGACTCATGCTGCTCTTAAGTGCACACATTGATTGTCCTGTCTAGGAATCAAAGACTATCTCAATACTTTCACTGTATCAGCCTCTCTCCAAGAGTCTCCCCAGAGAAAAGGGCTACCCAGACTATTCTGCGACCGGTGAGTTGCTTTATGCTCATGAACTGGGTGGACTTTGTTCTTTCATCCTTTTTCACCACGTCATGGACAAGTGACCCAGTCCTTAAGAGTAGTCAGAAGTTTGTGCTCAATGTCTTGGTTTGTTCTTTGGTACAAATCAGACCTGGTAAAAGAATAATCAATATTCTGCAAATATGCAACAGAAGTTCCAACAACTTTTAACAAGTTAGTGATAGAAAAAGTTTTTTGAAAAATATATTCTATCATAAGTTAAATTATTGAAGGAGCATGCAGTCTGATATCTGATTTAAATAAAATGTTGGAATTATATTATTATTATATCAAAATAAATAAAAGTAGATAATGTGCGCTACCACACCCAGCTAATTTTTTTGATTTATTGTAGAGATGAGGTCTCGCCAAGTTGCCCAGGTGGGTCTCGAACCTATGGGCTCAGGCAATCCACTCACCTCAGCCTCCCAAAGTATGGGATTACAGGCTGAGCCACCGAGCCCGGCTTATTTTATCTTCTTACAAGAAGACTTTGGTCTACTTTGGTTTCTCTTCAGATCATATAAATCTTTTATCTTTTACTAAAGATTTCCGTGGAGAGGAACAACTCAGACCTTTCAGCTAATTTTTGAGGCCTTGCCTTTGATAGGGCTATTTGTGTTAGTTATAATAGAAGATAACATATCTTTTTAAAAAAGACATTTATTTCTTTCTGAATTATTAAGAAGCTCCTATTGGTAATCAAATTCCTCATTGTTTTTGACTTCTGAAAAGTGTTTTAAAATTTACCTTTATTAATTAAATATATTTTGGCTAACTATCCAATCCTAACTTAAATATTAATTTCTCTCAACACTGTTGATAGACATTTCTTTGTTTTCTGGCTCTATATAAGCTGTAGAAATGTTCTCACCTTTGTAGACAATCTCTTTTCCTCTCTCACTGCTTTTAATTGTTTTCCTTCTCTTTGTTGTTATGCGGTTTGACTATTTTCTTTAAGTATTTTTCTTTGTTTCTCTAATTTTGATGTATTGCACATTCAAATATAAGAGTCACATCTGGGTTTTCTTTTTATAAACTTTGAAGTTGCCAATTATTTTATTGTTGCCTTTGTTCCTTTCATAGTGTCTAGTGAAACAATTAAGTGTGTTTCATTCCTTCTTATTCTTATCTTTGTGTATGTATATTTGTGTTTATTATTACTTTGTCTCTCTTTACTGTATTTGACTATATTTGTTGTGATAGTCTAATTCTCTAGTCCTCTTATCACGTCAATCTAATATGATGTTTAATTCATATGATATATATTAGGTTGATTTATTATATTTTTATTGGTATTTTTTCTATTTTATCTTTTCCAATTATAGCTTGTGAAGTTTGCACTTTATTCTGTTTTTCCATTATTTTAGTTTTCTATTTTCCTCATTATATTGACCTAAACATTAGAAAAATAAACTTTATGAATTTTATGTGACATGGAATTATTTCTGACCCACATTCTGGTAACTTAATTTCTTTTGTGCAACATAATTTATAATTTGGTTCTTACATAAAACAGAGATCACACTTGGGGGTTCTGTAGACATTTTATTTGTTTATTCTATTACCCTGTGGCAAGTTGGACACTCCACATGGATTTGATGTCCTTGTGATCAGTTGTATCTGAATGAACACATGCTCCTTTGATTTCTCTTCTGGATTATTCCCATAATTTGCTTCTGCTCTTGTGAGATTCTCATTTTTTTCCTTTCAACTCAGCATTCTATAGATTTCTGACTGTGTATAGTCATGCAAGTAAACTTAAGATATTAATTACAAATATTTCTGCAAACAAAAGCCCTGAATCAAAGCTTTAAGTGATAAGTTTTATCAACATTTAATTTAAAAAGTATACTAATTCTTCAAAAATAGAAGAAACTCTTCCAAATTTGCTCTGTGAGGCCAATATTAGCATGATACTGAAGCTAGAAAAAAAGTTTCACAAGTAAGGAAGACTATAAACCAAAATCATTGATGAATACAGGCACAGAGATATTAGAAAATACTAACAAACTTAACCCAGAAACATATAAAATTTATTATACACCACCAGCAATTGAAAATTATTTTCACAAATGCAATTTTTACCTAATATCCAAAAGTCAATTAAGACAATGCACAATGTTATGTGAATAAATGACAAAAAAGAATATTTCAGTAGAAGACATTTGACAAATTCAACATCCATTGTGATAAAACACCCAGCATACTACTAATAGACTAAAAATTGTTTTCTGTTAAAAGTCATCTGTAGAAACCTACATCTAACATAACACTTAATAATGAAAGACTGAATGCTTTACCTCCAGGTTGGGGAGCAACATAGGAATTTCCACTGTAACACTATTCAACATTGTACCAGAGGCATTAGCCTGGAAAATTATACAAGAACATTAAAAAAAAAATCTTCCAGATTGCAAAGTAATGAACTGTTTTTCATTGCACATAATATAATCTCTTTTTAAAAATTTGTAAAATATTTACTAAAAACCCACTAGAATATAAAATTGGTCTATGTTGCAATATACAAACTCAACATAGAAATTAAATTGTACATTCATATACTGGCCATTGACAATCTGAAAATTAAATTAAGAAAATTTTTATTGACAAGTCATGAAAAAGAAAAAATATTCAGAAATAAATTTAACAAAATAGTGCAAAGATTTTACATTAAAATAATTTTTTATTGCTGAAAGAAATTTTAAAAATGGAATAAATTGAAAGACATCTGATGTTAAGTGATAATACTATTGTAAAGAACATAATATCTCATACATTGTTCTGCAGGTTTAGTGCAGTTCCTTCAAATTCTCAACTATATTTCTATAGAAATCAACAACTTCCTTAAAATCTATATGTTTATGCAAAGTAAACCAAAAACATAAGACAGTCTTTAAAAGGAGTAACAAAATCTTATAATTTAAGCTCACAAAGATCAATTTTTATTACAAAGTAAAAATAATTAATTATGTGGTAGTAGCAGAGTACATTTGTGTAGATCAATGGAATAGATTTAAAAGATCATTTAAAAACATATGCACTTACGGTTTTTTGATTTTAACAAAGGGCCAAAAAATTTCAGAGGATAAAAAAGTCTTCTCATCAAATGATGCTGAAAAAATTGCATATTGACTTGTAAAAAAGTGATGTTAGACCTCTAACTCAAATTACACACACACACACACACACACACACACACACACACACACACACACACTCATAAGCATAATATACTTAAATGTAAGTGTTGAAACTGAGAATAGAAGGAACATTAGAGTAATTTTTTTGAGATCTTAGATTAGACAATTCTTAGAGTTAACAAACAAAAAAATCAAAGAGAAAATTTAAAAATTGCACATCAAATTTTAAATAGCTTGCTTTTTAAACACCATGAAAATATGAAAATACAAGTCAGTGGACTTCCGGCAAGATGGTGACAGGGCAACCTGGTCTATGAAACCCTCTGCAAAGGAGAACTGCAGTGGGTCTTTGGCTGTCTCCCCGGAGGCTGCGGACCCCAACATCGCAGCCTGCTCTTCACACGGAGCTTGGCTGTTGCCACCACTGGGGCATTGCAGTGATCTGGACAGCCACTGCAGCGCAGACACAGCAGTTGCCGGTGCCACCAGTGTCACCACTGCTGCCGCCACCACCACCGCAGTCTCCGTGGTGGCCATAGCACATTGCACCACCCGGGCCAGAGGCGATCCACGACTTCAGTCCTTGAAGCCCCTGCAGGCAAGATCTGCTGGGACCGCTGCCATCTCTCCTGTGACTGAGATGTCCTGCCTGCCGTGGGTCTCCTCGTGAGTGCCCTGAGTCAGGCTTCCATCTCCAGCCTCTGCCCCATTCCTGTCCAGCCCCACCCCATCTGGGGCGAGCAACTGAGATAGCACCACCTGCTGGCGATTCAAGGTAACAACACCAAAACAGGAGAAACAAGCTTGAAAAACAGACACAGGCCAGAGTGGTGAACAGAGGGTGATCTGAACTGTCCTTCACAGCAGGCCAGGGGCAACTGACCCTAACTGTGAACTAATTTACCAGCTTGAAAAAAAGCTAGAAATCAGAGCCGAAAGGACATTGGACTTAAACGAAAAGTCTCAGAGTGTGCTTGATTGGTTCTGTTAGTTTAATGACTTAATTCTATTCCTACTGTATTGTTCCTTTTTCTTTTTTCCTCTTCCTTTTCTTCTCTTTTCTTCTCTCTGTAAACCATATCTTTGTATAGAAGAACAGCACACCAATAAGGTGGTTGGTTAGCTTGTATGTTAATATCATTGGATGTTTTATTCTCTTTTTGCATGGGAGTTGATTACTCTGTAGCTGTGGTCTATTGTTTTTATCTGTTTCAGTATAGGTCTCTCTCTCCATTTGTTGGTACACTCGTTTGTTTCCCCCTTACTCCTCTATCTCTCCACCCACCTCTTCAACCCACTGTCTGCTCCATTCTCTTCCCTCTGCTAACCACATTTTATTTCAGGGAGTAGACCTACAGCCCCACTGCATGGACAGATTCCAAGGCAGTGGGAAGTGGGTCTCAGATTATCCATACACCTGTCAGCGAATACCAGGACCTGCAGATAGATTTTGAATCACAGCTCCCCACTTAAGTAAATCTCAAAACTGCAAATAGGACCACCCCCAATCTACAGTGCAACTCCAGAATTGAACAAAGTAAGAGGGAATACATGAAGAATAGGAGATTGAACAAACAGAAGTAAAACCAATTCCTCTACCCCTGAATAACAGAATTAAAGAAGACAGTGACGTGGAGGGAAGGAAAACGTAGGGAGGGGGAAAAAACTGCACAAATGAAAAACCAAAAGAAGAATATAGCTCTCACACAGACCCCTGGGAGATCAGACACTGAGAAAACAGATTCTGGAACACAAACAATGAAGAGCTCCCAGAATGACTGTTCACATGCAATAAACCCAGACATCAAGACATTAATAGAGAGAATTTAAAAATTTGAGGAGAGACAAGAGGAAAATAGGAAGGAGCTGATGTCAGAAATAACAGTAGTAAAGAATACTGTGATGGAAATAAATAACAAACTAATAAGCATGGAAAGCAGAATTAGCCAAGCAGAAGAAACAATCTCAGAGCTCGAAGACCAAAACACAGAACTAACCCAAACTGTCAAAGGCATAGAAAAGAAGCTCAAAAAGGCCGAACAAAACCTGCAATAGATGAATGATCACTTCAAGAGACCGAACCTAAGAGTAATTGGGCTTCCTGAGGCAGATACAGAAACAGAGGACACACTGAAACAAACATTTCATGAAATCATTCAAGAAAATTTCCCTCATCTCATCAAGGATGAAAAAATTCAAACACAAGAGATTCAGAGAACCCCTGAAAGACAACAAATGAGAAGACCAACTCCCAGGCACATAATAATTCACCTAAACAAAGTAACTATGAAAGAAAAAATCCTAAAGGCAGCAAGAGAAAAAGGCCAGACTACATACCAGGAAAGACCAATTAGAATAGCAGCAGATTTATCCACAGAAACCCTTCAGGCTAGGAGAGCCTGGAGCCCTATCTTCAAAGTTCTACAAGAGAAACAATTTCAACCAAGAATAACCTACTCAGCTAAACTAAGCTTCAATAGTGAGGGAGAATTGAAATTTTTTCCAGATATCCAATCCCTAAGAATCTACGCTGCCACCAGACCACCTCTATAAGAAACACTTAAGTACTGAACACAGAAGAAAATGAAAAAAGAACAACAACATTCTTCACAAGAGTACAGGCAAAAGATTAAAAACACACATGACCAACTTCAAAACCCAAAGAAAGACAACAAACAAACAGGAACAACGCTGTAAGAACCTTATGACAGGGATCAACTCTTGCATTTCAATTATTAGCCTAAATGTAAATGGACTAAATGCACCGCTGAAAAGACATAGAATGGCAAAGTGGATAAAATATCACCAGGCAACAATCTATTGTCTTCAAGAAACTCACCTCACTAGAAAGGACACCCACAGACTCAAAGTAAGAGGATGGGAAACAAATTTTCAGGCAAACAGAATACAAAAGAAAGGAGGAGTAGCGATCTTAATTTCAGACAAAATATCCTTCAAGCTATTAAAAATCAAAAAAGATACAGAAGGCCACTACATAACGATAAAAGGCTCAATCCATCAACAAGAAATATCTATATTAAACATATATGCACCCAACATAGGTGCGCCAGCTTTCATAAAGCAACTTCTAGGAAATCTAAAGAAAGATATTGACTCTAACACCATTATAACTGGGGACTTTAATACCCCACTCACAACCCTAGCTCAGATCATCAGGACAAAAAATC